>NC_092397.1:30663416-30890916 GCF_030028105.1 Mobula birostris
GAAATTTAATGCAGACAATTGTGACGTGTTGTACATACATTTCGCAACACTGTATTCCATCTGCCACATTTTGCCCATTCTTCTAATTTGTCTAATTCCCACTACAATCACATTGCTTCCTCAGCACTATCAAACCCCTCCACCTATCTTCATATCATCCGTAAACAGAGCCATGAATTCCATTATCTAAATCGTTGACAAACAATGTGAAAAGCCAGTATCCATGCCAGTATCTTTCCTGTAATGCCATAGGGCTTTATCTTGTTAAGCAGTTCCATGTGTGGCACCTTATCAAACGCCTTCTGAAATTCCACGTAAATGACATCCACTGCCTTTCGTTTGTCTATTTTGCTTGATACTTCCTCGAAGAACTCTGACAGATTTGTTAGACAAGATTTCCCCATGAAGACTTTGACTTGTTTTATCATTAGTCTCCAAGTACCTTGAAACCGCATCCTTAATAATAGACTCCAACACTTTCCCAAGTACAGACATTCGGCTAACTGGCCTATGCTTTCCTTTCTTTTCCCTTCATCCCTTCTTAAAGAGTGGAGTGACATTCCCAGTGTTCCAGTCCTCCAGAACCATGCCAGAATCAAGCGATTCTTGAAAGATCATTGCCAATGCATCAGTTATCTCCTGAATAACCTCTCTCAGGACTCTGGGATGTAGTCCATCTGACCCAGGTGATTTATCCACCATAATGCTTTTGGGTCTGCCTAGCACTTTTCCATTGTAATAACAATGGCACTCACACCTATTACCAGACAGTCACTGATTCTAGCACACTGCTAGTGTCTTCCACAATGAAGAAACAAGAAAAGTACTCATGAAGTTCATCTGCTATTTGTTTGTCCCCATTACTACCGCACCAGCATAGTTTTCCTGTGGTTCAATATCAACTCTCACCACTCTTTTACTTTTTAGTTAACGGGAAAAAAAACGGGACAAATTACTTATATAACGATCATATCACTATCGGTCCATCATTCTGCAGGAGACTCAGGTACTGACTGTCTCCAGTGGTGTATGACGTCGAATGACGTCCCGAACTGCTCTCCGACTGGTCACTCTGATTCCTCACTCTGATGCAGTTCATGTTCTGTCTAGTTGAGGTCGCCATCCTCCGACAGACCGGAGAGCACAACGCCCAGTGAATAATCACCCGGAATCAGACTGAAGTGGGAGTGATCCCTTCAAAATTCGAAGAGTTACGCATCGTTTTCTGCCTATCGCATTATAAAAGCAGAATTAAAATATAAATATGATTATTAATGAACTTTCCAACAACAGGGAATTGGGCTGTAATGAGAGAACTTACTTCGGCTAATCTTCGAGCGCAGTAGGTGACTGAATCACTGGAGAAACCTGAGACACTTCTGGGAGAAGGACACGAGTAAAAGGCTCCAGTATTGCAGTCAACAAACACAAAATAATCATATTTACCCATTTGTATTCTAATATATAGATGACAGAGTGAAATGCCAGGGGATGTTCCTTGTTAGTGTAGTGGTTGGTATCCCCGCCTGTCACGCGGGAGACCGGGGTTCAATTCCCCGACAGGGAGAATGTCATTTTCCTGCATTTGTATTCAAGAGGAATAATGAATTTTAAAAAGTAAATGCGGACAAGGAATTCGGTTTTGAAGTGATCATTTCTTTGGATATTGGAAAGGTGGAATATCCCGGCTGCTGTGAGCTCGAGAATGTAGCTCCGAGAAGAGAGCGACGTTGTGTTCAGCCTCTTTCCTCAAATACAACCCGAGAGTCTGTATCTCAGCAGCATTCGTTGTTACACTCAGTGACGGAGTCCATCACTCCGAACACATTTAAACCGGTGCTGTTGTTGTCAGATATCAACTCCCACATGGTCCCACCACCTTAGTAAAGGAACTGACCAATATCAGTCCTGATGCAGAATCTCGTTCCGAAACGTCGACCGTTTACTCTTTCCCATCGATGTTGCCTGGCCTGCTGAGTTGTTTCAGCATTTTGTGTGTGTTGCTTGGATTTCCAGCATTTGCAGATTTCCGTTGTTTGTGGCCAATATTCCGAGAGCTCGTCATTTGCATCCTCATCTTGTTTTGGTATGCAAAAGGCGAATCAGGCCCTTTAACGACCTTTCTTGCCGAGGTTGACTGCACACTATCTGTAAACTTTCCTTTGCCAAGGGGCTACATGAACTTGACTTGCTGTAACTTCCAGACTCCCCACTTCCCTTCCCTCGTCAATGACAACACGGATTGTGGCTGCAGTTGACTTGCACAGAGAATTCGGCTCTCCTCAGTGACTATCTGAAGAGGAGGCCTGTTGAACTGTAATGGAGGCAGCTGTTATTTGCACCATTACTGCACAGAGTGATCTCAGGCAGGACAGGAGAACAAGTGTCAAAACCAGCAAGAAAATAACCCTTGCCCACTGTACACTCGAGCTGCAGAATCTTCCGTGCAGGGAGTGAAGCTGATGAATAGACTTCCAAAGGTGATGATAGAGGGGCATGTCTCTCCTGCCCAAACTTCTTAACCTTAATTGCTTCGAACGGGATCTTCATGGCTAAAGTCGGTGATGTTCTCAGATATAGCAAGGATGTTTGTGCATCATTCCAGCCAATGATGGCACAACTACCTCCCCTCTCAGCCAACAGAAAGTTTAATTCTGGTCAGCTTTGAAAGGCCACATTGCAGCTTGCTCCCATTTTGTTAGAAATGTCATTGGTGACCAGACTTGTATCATGTAGCACTATAGCAGTGTCGTTAGCCAATCACTGCAACACTGGGGTCATACTGATGCTCTCTCGAGTCTGTCTGGTAGGTGTCCAGAACAGGAACACTACAATCCAGTTACACTCATCAGTCTCCTTCGTCCTTCAATTCTGGCAGGTGTTAGTATTTGCTGCTACATACACCAAAGATTAATAACCGCTGGACAGGTCCTGTTCAGGTCAAATACCCCATTTAAAGGCAAAGGGATACCCTTGGCAAACGACAGTAGGCCTGCCAGCCAATACTGTAAATGCCATTAACAGAAGTTGCAGGATCACTGGTGAAATCGGCATTACACGTACCATAAGCTAAATCTGATCTTACTCAGTGGTTGCAGTAATAGACTTCATCCTTATCCTCATGAAGCGCTTCAGCGTTGAGGATTTATGCAGTCCATGATGAGAAGTTTATTGCCATCGTTCAAAGCAATTCCACTGGCAAGTGTGATTTCTCTGGGCAGTGCGGTCCAGTGCTCCGTTCACAGCTCTAATCTTCTTATCAAAGTGGTAAACAGAATCAAACACAGTACAACTGAGGGATGGGCTTTGTTGTAACTGTGCCTGGGGGAGGCAGGGGTACAGCGGGTTATAGACATTACTTGCTCCTCAGACTCTGTTACCGGTTGTTTCTTGTTAAACACTGAGGTAGACTGCTCTTTCTGTGCCTTTTCATTCTCTAACTTTATTTCATATTTTTTGCTCTTACTGCGAGAATCATATAACTTTTTTTTTGCATTTCACTCTTCCAGTAAACAGTCACAGGACATCTGCTACCTTTCTCCCATTTTTCTCCTTATATCTGTGCTTCTGCAGGCACTCGCTTCTTCCATTCCACCCACTTCTCAACATATTTCCTACTTTCTGCTCCATAACGTGCCAACACACACGCCACCGGAGTCCTCCTGATGTCCAGGACCGGGACTGTCACGTGACCATCAGACACACAATCCAGGCACTCACTCATACTTCAGAATTCACTTTCTCACTCAATCTCTTTTTTCATACATCATGGGATCGAATCCACCTCGAGGCAGTCTCTATCCATCATGTACCACTGGGATTCAATCCAACATGAGGCATCCCCTTTTCCCATCGACTCATGGGATTCAGCCCGGCCCGAGACAGCTACTGTTTCCATCTGTTCACTCACCTGATTCAAGCCCATCTAATGCCCCTGTTTTACTGTTGCAGCTTTCCCACATTTGACAAAGGTGATCGACTACTCCACACAGGAGGAATTCTGTGTGAGGACTGATCGGCCAATGGGGCTGAATTCCTTTTCACTGTACAATAAAGTCTAGGGTTTGGTATCTCGGAGGGAACTCCATGTGTCCACGGTCACCATTAGCTGTAATCTGCAAACTCGCACTCGTTCTTCAAATAAACATTAGTTAGCTGTGCACAAGGAGAACGACATGGCCTCTGAGACAAACTGTTCTCAAATTTGAACAAAGAAATATCACGTTTTACAGAGTTTTTTATTCGGTGACTGATAATGACTAAATGGTAATCTTTCCCCCCTCCTCCACCCTCAATCTCCGCTTTCCGCAGCGATTGCTGCCGATGCGACTCCCTTGTCCACGACGCTCCCTACTGATCCCCTTCCTGGTGCTTATCCTTGTAAAGGTAATAAATGCCACATCTGCCCCTACACCACCTCCCTCACTACCATTCATTGCCCCAAGCAATCTGAGGCGACTCTTTCACCGGCAAGTATGTTGATGTCGCCTACCGTATCCAGTGGTCATGATGGGGTATCCTGTATATCAGAGAAACTTGACGTAGATTGGAATACCATCTCGTCAAATATCTTCGCTCCATCGGGAAGAAAACGTGGGATCTCCCGGTGGTCACTCATTTCAATTTTACCCTCTATTCCCATTCCGACATGTCAGACCATCGCCTCCTCTATTACTGCCATGAGTCCACACTCAGGTTGGAGGAGCAACACCTCATAGCCCGTGTGGGTAGGCTTCAGCCCGATGGCATGAACATCGATTTCCCAAACTTCTGGTAATTGCCCTCTCCTCTCCATTACCATTCCCCATTTTCCATTCCTGTTTCCCTCTCTTAGCTTATCTCCTTACCAGTCCCTCACCCTTTCTTTCATGGTCTTCTATCCATTGCTATCATATTTCCCCCCCTCAATCCCTTTATCTCTTTTACCAATCAATTTCCCAGCTCTTTACTTCACCCTGCCCCCATTTCACCTGTCACCTACCACCTTGTACTTCTTCCTTCTCTCCCCACTTTCTTAATCTGACCTCCTTCTTTCCAGTCCTAATTAACCGTCTCAGCCCAAAACGTCAACTGTTTACTCTTTTCTATAGATGCTGCCTGGCCTCCTGAGTTCCTCCAGCATTTTGTGTGCTTTGCTTTGGATTTCCAGCATCTGCAAATCTCCTCGTGTTTGCAATGGAACCTGTTTTTGTTCATATTCCTTGTGCCCTTCTTTAGTCAACATTCAAACCAAAATAATACAGTATTGATAGCCAAAAGTATCTGCACATTAAAAACAATGATAATTCAGAATTAGTAAAGGAGATATTACACTATAATCTGTCATTTGCTATAATTGTCATTATCTTGTCTTGGTATGTAAGTGAATCCAGTCCCCTTCTGTGAAAGGGAAGCTCTGCTTTTCAAAGACCTTTCTTGCCGAGGTTGACTGCACACTATCTGAAAACTATCCTTACCTGAGCAATAACGTAACTCTTGCCTTGTTGCAAATTGCACTGGTTCACCCACTGAAATGTCCGTCAGTTGGCTCATTTCCGGGAACGGGATACAGTGCATAACCTCCCCCCTACTTGTACCACGCACAAACTGCTTAAAGAAACCCTTTTAGACATGGCTAACAAATACTGCCCCATCGAATCTTTTGCTCCATGAGAGTCCCCAGTCAATGTCGGGGCGGTTCAAAGTTCAAGAGTTCCAAGCACATTTATTATCAAAGTATGTATACATTATGCAGCTTCGAGATTCGTCTCCTAACAAGCAGCCACAAAAACAAAGAAGCCCCTTCCCAAATCATATAAAAAGGAACACCATCGAGCACCCAACGTGCAGGGAAGAAACAAACGCAAGCAAACAATAT
Source organism: Mobula birostris (assembly GCF_030028105.1). NCBI lineage: Eukaryota > Metazoa > Chordata > Chondrichthyes > Myliobatiformes > Myliobatidae > Mobula > Mobula birostris. The sequence goes on from NC_092397.1 coordinate 30,669,274, forward strand.
TCTGAACTGAATTCCGCTAGCGAGCCCATAGTTCAACGCGGAGCCGAGTGAACTTCGTGGAACAGTGATATGAAGGGCTCAGGTCTTGGCACCCTGATATTTTCAGTTTGGTCCGACACCTAAATCGATGTCCAAATGTCGGGTCTAATCGCCTCGATACGCTCTGGGGCCTGCACCTCGTCGCTTCGATCTGATCCCCGATTCGGCACGGCGATTAATTCTGGGTCCAAACATCGAGGTCAGTCGAATCGGTTTGCGCTGGTGCCCGAACGTCACCACCTCCATTCGGCCTTCGGCACGGCGCTGAAATTGATCGAACCGTGAGTCCGACTCGCTCTTGGCGACCGGTCCGTCTCCTCACCTCGCCTCGGTTCTGCCGCTGCGAATTACCTTAAAGACCTAAAGGAAGTTACAGATTATTACTTGCAGAGATCGTTCGCCGGAAAATGCTGAATTAAAAAAAAATTGCATTTCGTGTTTCTTTAGCCACCAGCCAGAAATCGCTTAAGTTCACCATCACCATCTTAAATCCGTTCCGAATCAACAGGCACAGTGATGATCCTGAAATCACCCATTGTGATAACACTGTTTTTGCTCCTTCCTAGAATCTGTCTCTGTGACTGATGGAAATGAGGCTGTTTAACATAAACCCATCAGATTAATTACCGTCCTTAATTTTGTAGACTCACTCTTAATGCTTCTCACATTCAACTGAACACATCTCAATCCATCTGTGTTGTTGTTTATATTCCTGAGCTCCTGCCCATCCATCCATACAGTATTACTGTGCATGACATCTCACTTAGATTCAATCCCTCCATTCAGTGACTGGTGTTCTGGTTCACATCCCCCTGTCAATCTCGTTTCAACCCTCCCAGGGAGCAGTAATGAACTTTATGATACTGAACCCCCTCCAGTGAAGGTGCAAACTATCCCTCGTGTACAAGTCATCCCTGCACCAGGAGAAGCCCCAGTGACGGGGTAAATGCAAGCACACTTTTCCCTCGGAGGCTGGGTGGGACTCCAACTGGAGATCATGAGTTAAGGCTGGTTGATGATAAAGCTTAATGAGAACACAAGTTGAAAATTCTTCACTCAGATGGGGGTGTTTGAAGGAGCTGCCAACACGTGATGCATGCAAGATTGATGTCAAATTTTAAGAGAAGTTTGGATCTGTACATGGATGGTAGGGTATGGAGGGATAAGTTCCCAGTACAGGTCGATGAGAGCGGACGGTGTAAATGAATTGGCACAGACTAGATGGACAGAATGGCCTGTTTCTGTGCTGTACTTTCTATGGCGCTATGAATCTATGATCCAGAATCCTGAAACCCTGCCCCGCCCCAGCTCCTCAGCCACCATTCATCTGCTCTAACTTTCTGTTCCTACCTCCACTACCACACGGTACCGGGAGTAAGCCGGAGATTACAACCCTTCAGGTCCTGCTCTTTAACTTCTTCCCTAACTCTCTATATTCACAGTACAGAGCATCAGCTCTTTTCTACCTGTCCATTGGTACCGACGTGAGTCACCACCTCCGGCTGAATGAACACTGACCCCCTTGCGAGATTTCTATAGCTGCTCGGAGACGTCCCTGACCCTAGCACCAGGGAGGGGACACTCCGGTTTACGATGGCGCTGGTGAAGCACAGCGAGCACTTGTCGGTATCAAACAAAACCACTAACTAGTTTATCAATCACACATTTTCAGGTAGACGATCACTGCAATCAATAGGCTGTTGCTTGCCATTCGGAGTTGAGCTTTTCAGCCGCCTTTTCGAACTGGAATTTCTGCGGTGTGAACTGCAGTGTTGAAGATGCAGGACGGCTGTGCGTGGCGCATACGGAGCGAATCGAGGCGACGGGGCCCGGGCCGGAGAGTGAGACAATGTTTGGGCACTACTGGAGCAGACTTGGAGGTGATTCCATGTGACAGAACTGAGGAGAGACAAGCGGTGGCAATGCAGAGTAGAGGTGGCGGGGCCTGGGCCCAGGCCTGCGAGCCAGCAAACACCTGAGTGATCGATCTAATTGCCAGGTCAGCGTGTCGAGACCGCAGGCAAGGGACGGGCCGGTTCATCTGGCTGCTCAGCGAGGTTTATTCGGATCTCCACTGGACTGAGCTCCGGCCTGCAACTAACGGGCTGCTGCATCGGCTGCAGTGATGACTGGCCTCACAACATTTGACTCACTCTTGTGAACTTCATTTTTCAGCTGGCCTTTGTTGTTTACACGATTTGTTTTTATTTTCCAGCACTCTGAGTGTTTGATGGTCTGTTTTTTAATGGATTCCATTAGGGTTCTCTGTTCTCTGTCTGCCTATAGGGAGACTAATTTCCAGATTGTGTGTGGTACATATAATTCATCATAAATGTACTTTGAGCTTTGAACAGCATCGTTTTGTGGATATTCGGTAACAATCGAGTTACCCAGCGCTGTCATCATGCCTGACATGGCTCTTACACAGTGAGCCCCAGAGTCACTCTCAGCACCTCAGCTTCTCCTCCTTTCCGAGGGAAACAAAGCCAAACCATCCAGTTTTACCTCATCGCGGAAAGGCCACATGCCAGACAACATCCTGGTGAAACTGCTCTACACTGTCAGGAAGGTTCGTTGCTGCTCCCTGGGACTGGCAGGGGGATGGGGACCAGAGCACCAGGTCACAGACTACAGTGCAATCATGTTCGTCCGACAGTGTGTCCACCAGAACTGCAGACAGTCCTCCAGCGGTGTGGGAAACCAATATCACGCTGGTTCCTGAACCCTCTTTGTTAATCTAATATCTCTTTAGTTTCTGTCATTACCTACCACGCCACCCACTAGACTCACTGTTCATTCCCGATGTAATTAAAATTTTCAGCGAGAAATCAGTTAATATTTCCATTCTCGGCATTAGCATTGTCCTGATGAGGGTTCCACCCAAATCGGCGTCTATTTCTGACCTCACCGACAGTCCAGTAGAACACTGTATATCTCAGTTTAGTTTTATATTTCGCTCTTTATTTCCCTTGGTAAGTATTTGTTATTTTCCTTTCCCTAGGCCCAGTGTGGAAATGAGGCTTCCCCCACACATACCCTCTCCCCGCCCCGGTTGAGCTTTTTTCATGATTTATTTGTAATATTTGGAGGATTCCCATTGGCTGCTCTGATTGACAATTTATTCTGCCCCCCCCCCCCCGAGGCTGGCACTTAACTGTCACGTGATACCCAGCGATTAACGAGTACAGTAGTTTAATGGTGACGTCACAGAGAACGCGCCCTGATCACGAGACTCGGGAATGGAGAGGGACCGGAGACGCGCTTTTCGTGTTTCGTAACGGGGAGTCACGCAAGAAGCTTTGCTGAACTTTCCCAAGAAAAAAGCGACAGCACGGAGAGTTATTAGGAATGACAAAAGGGCGGCTTGAGGGGATTTTGCTGATTAATTGGGAGGGAAACTGTTCTCACAGTGGTGTGGAAAATGCTAAATAAAATGAATCGTGTCAGAAGTTATAACCAGTATTAGTGGTGAATGAAAATTTGGCTGCAGTCGACAAAAAAAACTCAGAATAAATGTGAAACGTGTTTACAAAGATACATAGTCCTGACGAACAACACACACAAAATGCCTGAGGAACTCAGCAGGCCAGGCAGCATCTATGGAAAGGAGTACAGTCGACGTTTCGGGCCGAGACCTTTCGGCGGTTTGTGAAAGACTAGACTATATAGGGGATGAGTATTTTAGGAGACGAGAGCATCTTTTGGTGGACAATGGGAAGATCTAAGGGAAACGAGACGATTGAGAGTGCCTTGGATGATGACTTCAAGTTGGATTAATTGAAATCTGTTGTCAATAGGGCAACTATTACAGCCCAGGATAGGATAAGGGAAGCTATCATATACTCCATCTGTCCGAGACAGCCCAAAAGAGGTTCTTTGAGTTTTATAAGAAAATCTGGAAGTTAGGGATGCTTCCAGGGGACTGGAAATGGGCTGCGGTGCTGTCCATTCTTTGTTTCAGAGAGTAGAGAATTACTTCATCACTACTAATTTAACCTTAAACCTGTGTCCTCTTGTGGCACCCATTTCAGCCCTGGGGAAAAGCCTCTGACTATCCACACGATCAATGCCTCTCCTCATCTTATACCCCTCTATCAGGTCACCTCTCATCCTCCGTCGCTCCAAGGAGAAAAGGTCGAGTTCACTCAACGTATTCTCATAAGGCATGCTCCCCAATCCAGGCGACATACTTGTAAATCTCTTCTGCACCCTTTCTATGGCTTCAACAGTCTTCCTGTAGTGAGGCGACCAGAACTGAGCGCAATACTCCAAGTGTGGTCTGACCAGTTACCTATATATCTGCAACACTACCTCTCGGCTCCTAAATTCAATTCCACGATTGATGAAAGCCAATACACCGTACGCCTTCTTAACCACAGAGTCAACCTGTGCAGCTGCTTTCAGTGTCCTATTTGACTCAGACCCCAAAATTCCTCTGATCCTCCACACTGCCAAGAGTCTTACCATTAATACTATATTCTACCATCATATTTGACCTACAAAACTGAACCACTTCACACTTATTTGGGTTGAACTCCATCTGCCACTGCCCAGCCCAGTTTTGCATCCTCAAAAAATTCAATCAGGCTCGTAAGGCATGACCTGTCCTTGAAAAAAGCCATGTTGACTACTCCTAATCATATTGTACCTATCCAAATGTTCACACATCCTCCCTCTCAGGATTTTCTCCAACAACTTACCAACTATTGAAGTAAGACTCACTGGTCTATAATTTCCTGGGCTATCTCTACTCCCTTTCTTTAATAAAAGCACAACATCAGCAACCCTCCAATCATCCAGAAGCTCTTCTGTTCCCATTGATGATGCAAAGATCATCGCCAGAGGCTCAGCAATCTCCTTCCTCGCCTGCCCACAGTAGCCTGGGGTACATCTCATTCGGTCCCAGCGGCTTATCCAACTTGTTGCTTTCCAAATGCTTCAGCACATCCTCTTTCTTAATATCTACATGCTCAAGCTTTTCAGTCTGCTGCAAGTCATCACTACAATCACCAATATCCTGTTTCATGCTGAATGCTGAAGTAAAGTACTCATTAAGTACCTCTGCTATTTCCTTCTGTTCCATTCATACTTTCCCACTGTCACTCTTGATAGGTCCTGTTCCTTCATTCCTTATTCTCTTGCTCTTCAAATACTTGCAGAATGCCTTGGAGTTTTCCTTAATCCTGCCCGCCAAGGCCTTCTCATGGCCCCTTCTGGCTGTCTTAATTTCATTCTTAAGCTCCTTCCTATTAGCCTTATAATCTTCTATATCTCTAACATTACCTAGCTCTCTAAACCTTTTGTAAACTTTCCTTTTCTTCTTGACTAGATTTATTGCAGCCTTTGTACACCACGGTTCCTGTACCCGACCATAACTTCCCTGTCTTCGTATGTTTTACTTGGATACTGTAACTTGTATGTTTTACAACTGGGCATTGTTTTTTCTTTTGGCCAGTCATTCAGAGTGGCGGTGAGTTGTGAAGAAATGTCATCAGAATTTGCAGACGCCTCACACCCAGGTGGGTGTTATGAGTCCAATATTGTTTAAACTGAGGATTAATGATATTTTGATGGCATTGGGTTCGGATAGATGGAGCTCGTCAGCCTCGGAATACTGTACAACTAAGAGAGGGAAAACTCTGATTTCAAACTCCTCTGCCTTGCGGCCATAGCCACTCATGGAAAAGGCTTCGGGAGTAAACCCTAAAGACAAATCTAGAGCTGGAGTCTCTAAGGCAGTCCGACGTTGCTTTCAACCTCGTTCTGGAAACTCCTGCGACGACACTGGTACCAAGCTGTATCGGCCCTTGCCCTTCCCTTGGACAACATCGGTGTCGTGGAGAAGGGAGACTTGCTGCATGGGCAACTGCCGGCCTTCCATAGAACTTTGCCCAGGCCTGCGGCCTGGAGAGGAGAAGCTAGACTTTCCAGGTGCAGATCCATGGTCTTTCGAGACTAACTGATGCCACCGATGATGTTGGGGCTGGGCTTGGTCTGGCTTTATGTGCAGATGATGGGGTCTGTGGGAAAGGGGTTGCAATGCCGCCTATGTGGTACGCTCTGTACAAACAGTGTTAACAGCAACGGAAGAATAGTCTCTGGCCTGGGTTTTAAATTTTCTGTGTCCAAATCAAAATGTGTGTGTTTACTCGGAAACATAGTGCGGATTATATTCACTTTACTGTGTATGAGTGTTTGCTGTCGAGTGTTCCTGTATTTAAATATATCGGGCTTTGGCTGATGTGCAGAGCAAATGTAAAGTGTTTGGAGGATAAACGTAAGCAGGTCATTAACTTTATGCTCTGTGAGGCTGGATAGGACTGTGGCTGATCCAGGGTGTTCTATTGACAATTTATTGTCCTTTAGTACAGGTTGTTTAATTTATAGAGAGACAGCTTATTCAGTTTTATATAGGTTGGATGTTCTACAGACCAGTGCGCTTTGAATCTGTAATGGAGCGTTCTGGACGACAGCTAGAGATGCATCGGAGGTTAAACAAGGCGAGATGTCTCTTGACCTGCCGAGAGAGAAACAAATGAGCCTTGCAAACTGGACTTGCTTAATAGAGTGAGGACGTCACATCTGACTAATTCTGTTTTAATGGGTTGTTGTGAATATAGCAGCAGAGCTGATAAATGTTTTCTGTAGATACTGAGAGAATAAGTGAGGGAGTATGGTTTTGGGGATTTGTGGACAAGTGGCCTGGCTAGGAGGTCCATTATGGAAATTTCCAGATGTGGAAATAGATTTGAGATTTCTAGAGGATAAACAAATTAAGTGTGTCCAGGACGGATTCCTGTCACAGTATGTGGACAGGCCGACTAGGGGGAATGCCATATTAGATCTAGTACTTGGTAATGAACCGGGTCAGGTCACAGATCTCTCAGTGGGTGAGCATCTGGGCGATAGTGACCATCCAATTCCTTTCATGTTCCTGATTTCCACCCATACCACCCTGGCCTTTAGCATTATCATGGAAAAAGGATAGAATCAGAGAGGACAATCATTTTTTTAATTGGGGAAGGGCGAATTATAAGGCTATAAGGCTAGAAATTGCAGGTGTGAATTGGGATGATGTTTTTGCAGGGGAATGTACTATGGACATGTGATCGATGTTTAGAGATCTCTTGCGGGATGTAAGGGATAATTTTGTCCCGGTGAGGAAGGTAAAGAATGGTAGGGTGAAGGAACCATGGGTGATAAGTGAGGTGGAAAATCTAGTCAGGTGGAAGAAGGCAGCATACATGAGCTTCGGGAAGCAAGGATCAGATGGGTCTATCGCGGAATATAGGGAAGCAAGAAAGGAGCTTAAGAAGGGGCTGAGAAGAGCAAGAAAGGGACATGAGAAGGCCTTGGCGAGTAGGGTAAAAGAAAACCCCAAGGCATTCTTCAATTATGTGAAGAAAAAGAGGATGACAGGGGTGAAGGTAGAACCAATTAGAGATAAAGGTGGGAAGATGTGCCTGGAGGCTGTGGAAGTGAGCGAGGTCCTCAATGAATACTTCTATTCGGTATTCACCAATGAGCAGGAACTTGATGATGGTGAGGACAACATGAGTGAGGTTGATGTTCTGGAGCATGTTGATATTAAGGGAGAGGAAGTGTTGCAGTTGCTAAAATACATTAGGACCGATAAGTCCTGGGACCTGACAGCATATTCCCCAGGCTGCTCCACGAGGCGACGGAAGAGATTGCTGAGCCTCTGGCTAGGATGTTTATGTCGTCGTTGTCGACGGGAATGGTACCGGAGGATTGGAGGGAGGCGAATGTTGTCCCCTTGTTCACAAAAGTTAGTAGGGTTAGTCCGGATAATTATAGACCAGCGAGCCTTACGTCTGTGGTGGGAAAGCTGTTGGAAAAGATTCTTAGGGATAAGATCTCTAGGCATTTAGAGAATCATGGTCTGATCAGGGACAGTCAGCATGGCTTTGTGAAGGGCGGATCGTGTCTAACAAACCTGAATGAGTTCTTTGAGGAGGTGACCAGGCATATAGATGATGGAAGTGCAGTGGATGTGATCTATATGTATTCTAGTAATGCATTTGACAAGGTTCGACATGGTAGGCATATTCAGAAAGTCAGAAGGCATGGGATCCAGGGAAGCTTGGTCAGGTGGATTCAGAATTGGCTTGCCTGCAGAAGGCAGAGAGTCGTGGTGGAGGGACTACATTCAGATTGGAGGATTGTGACTAGTGGTGTCCCACAAGGATCTGTTCTGGGACCTCTACTTTTTGTGAGTTTTATTAACGACCTGGATGTGGGGGTAGAAGGGTGAGTTGGCAAGTTTGCAGACGACACAAAGGTTGGTGGTGTTGTAGATAGTGTAGAGGATTGTCAAAGATTGCAGAGAGACATTGATAGGATGCAGAAGTGGGCTCAGAAGTGGCAGTTGGAGTTTAACCCGGAGAAGTGTGAGGTGATATACTTTGGAAGGACAAACTCCAAGGCAGAGTACAAAGTAAATGGCAGGATACTTGGTAATGAGGAGCAGAGGGGTCTGGGGGTACATGTCCACAGATCCTTGAAAGTTGCCTCACAGGTGGATAGGGTAGTTAAGAAAGCTTATGGGATGTTAGCTTTGATAAGTCGAGGGATAGAGTTTAAGGGTCGCGATGTAATGATGCAGCTGTATAAAACTCTGTTTAGGCCACACTTGGAGTACTGTGTCCAGTTCTGGTCGCCTCACTATAGGAAGGATGTGGAAGCATTGGAAAGGGTACAGAGGATATTTACCAGGATGCTGCCTGGTTTAGAGAGTATGCATTATGATCAGAGATTAAGGGAGTTAAGGCTCTTCTCTTTGGAGAGAAGGAGGATGAGAGGAGACCTGATAGAGGTGTACAAGATAATAAGAGGAATAGATAGAGTGGACAGCCAGCACCTCTTCCCCAGGACACCACTGCTCAATACAAGAGGACATGGCTTTAAGGTAAGGGGTGGGAAGTTCAAGCGGGATATCAGAGGAAGGTTTTTTACTCAGAGAGTGGTTGGTGCGTGGAATGCACTGCCTGAGTCAGTGGGCGAGGCAGATACACTAGTGAAGTTTAAGAGTCTGCTAGACAGGTATATGGACGAATTTAAGGTAGGGGCATATATGGGAAGCAGGGTTTGAGGGTTGGCACAACATTGTGGGCCGAAGGGCCTGTAACGTGCTGTACTATTCTATGTTCTATGTTCTATGTTCTATGTTCTAAATTCTTGAGCGGGTGAGAGGATGTCTGGTTATTTACTGCAGCAGTATTATTTCCTTTTTGCCTGTCTTTACAGACTGTTCTAAAAACCCAGTTAGTAACCGGATGGGTTATTTATTCTCTGGTTTAATGTTGTGGTGGGTAAAGGTTGTCTGTCTATACAGCAGGATTTATGGCCATTACCATTAGTCTGCAATGGGTTGAACAAGTTAAGTCAAACAGAGTTGTGATCTGCTCAGACACTACCTCGGTACTGCAAAGTTTGGAATCGAAGTCTTCAAGAAGCCACAGCCGATCTGTGGATGGATGTGTATTATGATCTATATGCTCTGAAATGTGTGGGAAGAACCCAGAACACAGAACATAGAAATTTATAGCACGTTACAAGCCCTTCGGCCCACAATGCCGTGCCGACCATGTAACATACTCCAGAAACTGCCTAGAATTCCCGTAGCACACAGCCCTCTATTTTCCTAAGCTCCATGTACCTATCTAAGAGGCTTTTATAAGCCCCTATTGTATCCGCCTCTACCATCGCCGCCAGTAGTGCATTCCACGCACCCACCACTCTCTGTGTGAAAAACCTACCCCTGTCATCCCCTCAGTACTTATTTCCAAGCACCTTAAAACCATGCCCCCTCCAGTTAGCCATTTCACCCCCTGGAAAAAAAAAACTCTGGCTATCCACACGATCAACGCCGCTCATCGTCTTTTACACCTCTATCAGGTCACCTCTCGTCCGCCATCGCTGAAAGCAAAGCAGACACTAAGTCTGAGGTAGATATTATATTTCATGTCGGAAAGTATGAAGCCAAATGTTGCACTAGGTTGGAAAATAGCAGAAATTCTGGGATAAGAGTTGCAGAGGGAGGTGATATTATTGTTTGTTTCCATCAGTATAAGGTTGGCACCTTTTGGAATAGAATAAGAGGGAAGATGTGTAGTTTATGAGACTAATAGAAATCTAGAAACGTAGAAAATAGGTGCAGGAGTAGGCCATTTGGCCCTTCGAGCCTACACCGCCATTTATTATGATCATGGCTGATCATCCAACTCAGAACCCTGCACCAGCCTTCCCTCCATACCCCCTGATCCCCGTAGCCACAAGGGCCATATCTAACTCCCTCTTAAATATAGCCAATGAACTGGCCTCAACTGTTTCCTGTGGCAGAGAATTCCACAGATTCACCACAGTCTGTGTGAAGAAGTTTTTCCTAATCTCGGTCCTAAAAGGCTTCCCCTTTATCCTCAAACTGTGACCCCTCGTTCTGGACTTCCCCAACATCGGGAACAATCTTCCTGCATCTAGCCTGTCCAATCCCTTTAGGATTTTATACGTTTCAATCAGATCCCCCCTCAATCTTCTAAATTCCAACGTGTACAAGCCCAGTTCATCTAGTCTTTCTTCATATGAAAGTTCTGCCATCCCAGGAATCAATTTGGTGAACCTTCTTTGTACTCCCTCTATGGCAAGGATGTCTTTCCTCAGATTAGGGGACCAAAACTGCACACAATACTCCAGGTGTGGTCTCACCAAGGCCTTTTACAACTGCAGTAGTACCTCCCTGCTCCTGTACTCGAATCCTCTCGCTATAACTGCCAGCATACCATTCGCCTTTTTCACCGCCTGCTGTACCTGCATGCCCACTTTCAATGACTGGTGTATAATGACACCCAGGTCTCGTTGCACCTCTCCTTTTCCTAATTGGCCACACTTCAGATAATAATCTGTTTTCCTATTTTTGCCACCAAAGTGGATAACTTCACATTTATCCACATTAAATTGCATCTGCCATGAATTTGCCCACTCACCCAACCTATCCAAGTCACCCTGCATCCTCTTAGCATCCTCCTCACAGCTAACACTGCCACCCAGCTTTGTGTCATCCGCAAACCTGGAGATGCTGCATTTAATTCCCTCATCCAAGTCATTAATATATATTGTAAACAACTGGGGTCCCAGCACTGAGCCTTGCGGTACCCCACTAGTCACTGCCTGCCATTCTGAAAAGGTCCCGTTTATTCCCACTCTTTGCTTCCTGTCTGCTAACCAATTCTCTATCCACATCAATACCTTACCCCCTATACCGTGTGCTTTAAGTTTGCACACTAATCTCCTGTGTGGGACATTGTTAAAAGCCTTTTGAAAATCCAAATATACCACATCCACTGGTTCTCCCCTATCCACTCTACTAGTTACCTCCTCAAAAAATTCTATGAGTTTCGTCAGACATGATTTTCCTTTCACAAATCCATGCTGACTTTGTCCGATCATTTCACCGCTTTCCAAATGTGCTGTTATCACATCCTTGATAACTGACTCCAGCAGTTTCCCCACCACCGACGTTAGGCTAACCGGTCTATAATTCCCCGGTTTCTCTCTGCCTTCCTTTTTAAAAAGTGGGGTTACATTAGCCACCCTCCAATCCTCAGGAACTAGTCCAGAATCTAACGAGTTTTGAAAAATTATCACTAATGAATCCTCTATTTCTTGGGCTACTTCCTTAAGCACTCTGGGATGCAGACCATCTGGCCCTGGGAATTTATCTGCCTTTAATCCCTTCAATTTACCCAACACCACTTCCCTACTAACATGTATTTCGCTCAGTTCCTCCATCTCACTGGGCACTCTGTCCCCTACTATTTCTTGAAGATTATTTATGTCCTCCTTAGTGAAGACAGAACCAAAGTAATTATTCAATTGGTCTGCCATGTCCTTCCTCCCCATAATCAATTCACTTGTTTCTGTCGGTAAGGGACCTACATTAGTCTTTGGCAGTCTTTTCCTTTTTACATATCTATAAAAGCTTTTACAGTTAGTTTTTATGTTCCCTGCAAGTTTTCTCCCATAATCTTTTTTCCCCTTCCTAATTAAGCCCTTTGCCCTCCTCTGCTGAACTCTGAATTTCTCCCAGTCCTCAGGTGAGCCACTTTTTCTGGCTAATTTGTATTCTTCTTCTTTGGAATTGATACTATCCCTAATTTCTCTTGTCAGCCACGGGTGCACTACCTTCGGACATACGGGTTTGCACTCCTCTTTGGAACTTGTTGTGTAGTAAGGGAATGTCTCGTGTGATTTTTGTAATGTCTCAGAGACGGTGGAACATGTGATCACGGTGTGCCACAGATATTCTTTGGAATGTTGGAAGCTGTTTAGGCATTTAATGGGTCGAGCTGTGGTGCGGAATTTTCAGGATATACTGGTACCTCAGGCCGGGACGGTTAAGTCGTGTAGGACCCTGGTGAATGTTTTAGTTAAAATAGATTTCTGATGTCGCATCTGATCCCCACCAAGTGTCCCTTCATACTCCATTACAGTAGGTGGCGCTAATGCACCTGATGGGAGAAAGTAGGAGGAGAGTGAAACAAGTCCGGGACGGCGGCCCCCCCTACCCTGCAGACGTCACCATTGCAGTCAGTCCCTGCTCACTGTTTCAGTGTCCTGGCACCCCGTCATTGAGAGCCCATTGGGGGCTCCCTCAGCACACGTAGATCCGTGTGACAGGAATAAGGCCCGGCTCCGCCTTCTCCAGGTCAGCTGGGAAACGGCAAACACCTTCGTCTCTGCTGCTGAGGCCCATATGGGGATCTTTGGGTTTGTCATCGCGATATGATGAAAACTTATCCCGCTGTAATATAGTTTTTCTCCGACCAAATGCCCCATGGATTTCAGGGCGAAAGGCCACTGAGCAAAACGTGGACTCTGCTTCTCCTTTCACAGATGCTGAGTATTTCCAGCAGTTTCTGCTTTTAGTTCAGGATCATTTCTGTTTGCCTGACTCTGGATCACTGCTACTCCTTTCACGTGTGAACATAGTTATTGTGTCAAAGTGGTTAAGGCGATGGATAACAAATCGATTATGTTGTCTCTGCATAGTTTTGAATCCTGACAAATTACCTGCCTCTTCATTTTTTGTTTTATATTCTTCGTGACTCTCTGATCCGTCTCACGGACACGGATTGTAAATGAACCGGTGCAAACACCAACATCTGGTCACCGTTTCTAAACCCAGGAAGAGCCGATTTATTCCAGTTTCTTTCAGGATGTCTCTGTGGCGCAACCGATCAGAGCCTTGCGCGTTACCGGAACATCAGTGGTCGAGGCCACTCATAGTCTCTGGAAATCCCGCTGCTTTTGTTGTCCGGTGTGTATGCTCCTATTTTATTTACTGAAAGCGATAACCACATATATAAAATAGAATACTATCACCACTTGTCTTTCTTTGCATGCAGTTTGCCATGAAATGAATGGACAGAACATGGAATATGAAACCAATACAAACTCTCATTTGGCACCAGTATATCTAACGTTTGCCCTGCAACCAATACGTGTTGCGGCGGTTCCATCGGGCACCAGCTCCTCTCTGCCCTCTGGTGGCAGGAGGCTATAACACAAGACCCAGCTCCTCTGTGCCCTCTGGTGGCAGGAGGCTATAACACAAGACCCAGCTCCTCTGTGCCCTCTGGTGGCAGGAGGCTATAACACAAGACCCAGCTCCTCTGTGTCCTCTGGTGGCCGGTGGCTATAACACAAGACCCAGACCACCACTGTCCTCTGTGGCAGGTGGCTGATTTATTGACTCACTGTGTCTCTCTCTGTCATTTTCCGACCCAGGAGTCCGGATGTTTCGTTCACGTCATCGTGCAAGTTAAATAAATTCACAACTTGACATCCTCACGACTCGGTTGACGGCATTCCGACTGCAGGGAACAATCTTTATTTGGGTAGTTAATGATCATTCCGTTTCAGTCTGCAAGAATGTGACAAGTGATTCCGATTTAAATCTTCTCTCTTTAATTTGACGTGGATGCGAATTTCCAAAAGTGTCCTGTTTCTATTCAGGACTAATGCGCAGTCTTGGGTTTGGTGAAATAGTTTCTTCATCCGCCGTTACGTCGGCCTTTTAAACTAATACTCTGAGTTTGAAATACTGTTGTTGCTCTCTGACTTAAACTCCTTAAATTTTAAAGGTCAATGGTGTGGGACCCACAGACAGTCACGTCTCCTTTTCTCCCTGACACAGCTCCCCACAATGAGAATAAATGGAGGAGAGGTCAGACATATCTTCAGATATTTCCTGAGGAGACGGAGGTCCTTTAACATCTGCCGGGCGATGCTCAGGATGTTCTACGAGTCTGTAGTGGCCACTGCTATCATGTTTGCTGTTGTGTGCTGCGGCAGCAGGTTGAGGGTAGCAGACACCAACAGAATCAACAAACTTATTCGTAAGGCCAGTGATGTTGTAGGGATGGAACTGGACTCTCTCACGGTGGTGTCTGAAAAGAGGATGCTGTCTAAGTTGCATGCCATCTTGGTCAATGTCTCCCATCCACTACATAATGTACTGGGTGGGCACAGGAGTACATTCAGCCAGAGACTCATTCCTCCAAGATGCAGCACAGAGCGTCATAGGAAGTCATTCCTGCCTGCGACCATCAAACATTACAACTCCCCCCTTGGAGGGTCAGACAACCTGAGCCGATAGGCTGGTCCTGGACTTATTTTATAATTTACATGCATAATTTACATACTACTATTTAACTATTTATGGTTCTATTACTATTTATTATTTATGGTGCAACTGTAACGAAAACCAATTTCCCGCTGGAATCAATAAAGTATGACTATGACTATGACTATGACTAGATACAAAAAGGATGAAAGGGCGTGCGTAATAATCGGGAAGAAAAACTGAGGTTAGATGAGCGACCACGATCGATATGAATGGCGGAATTGGCTCGAAAAGCCGAATAGCCTACTCCGACTTCTATTTTCAATCTTTGAACGTCCGACCTTTGTGATCAGAATCTCAGAGAGAAGATATCATCGTTCATTTGACAGTGGTGACGTGGCTTAGTGGAGGACCGCATGTGTGAAGTCCCATGTCCAAATCCCGCATTTCCACATTGTTGTTTGTGAAGTTTGAAATCTGGACGGAAAATCCCAGATGAGGAAATTTCCCGTTGGCTTTTCATTGCCGTCGTTGAGGAGAGGATGATTCCTATGGTGGGGGTGTCCAGAACTAGAGGGAACAGCCTCAAAATTGAGGGGAGACCTTTTAGACTGAGGTAAGGAGGATTTTGCTTTTAGCCTGAGAGTAACAAATCTGTGGAATGCTCAGCCGCAGACTGCGGTGGAGGCAAGTGTATGGGGTTGAGTGGATCTGGGATCAGCCGTGATCGTATGGCGGAGCAGACTCGATGAGCTGAATGACCGATTTCTGCTCCTATGTCTTATGGTCTTATGGTCTAACTAAATCCCGATGAAGGGGTGGTTTGAGGTACGGACTTGCGATGCGGAAACTTAGTCAGCATTTAAATCGGCGAGTTCCGTTCACAGGGAGACGAGGTGAACTTCTGGTTCAGCTTGAAATTCCAACATTTATTCAATGATCAGGACAGGATTGGAAATTCAATGGGACGTCGGGATTGAACGTCGTGATTCCCGAGTGTGGCTCAGAATGTCGTTATTGATAAGAAGCCCCACAAGAGGGATGAATTGTCCAAGTCAACAATTAAATAAGATAAACCACATTCACTGGCGAAATATCGGGAACGATGTGCAAGATGGGATAAAGCATAAACGACACGGAGAGAATAACTGGGTGGTCCAGAAAGTAAGGAAGAAAGAAACGAAAGTGGAGACAGAATTATCGACAGAAAGTGAAGTAAGTGGGTAGGAATAAGGGGGAAATGGAATTGATGCAACATGGACAGACACAGAAGGAGACCCAGACATAGAGAGACACAGACAAGACCTAACCATATACAGACACCGACACAGACATAGACAGAAACAGTCAGAGACAGAGATGCAGACATCATACAGACATAGACATACAGACACAAACCCAGACATTTACAGACATAGAGAAGACAAAGACAGATACAGGCACCGACACAAACATAGACAGACTCAGTCACAGACACAGACTGAAATATAGACCCAGACACATACAGATACGCAAAAACACACACCCATACCAACACACACAAACGCAAACACACACACAATGATACGTGCGCATACACAAACAAACGCAAGAGGTTGCACATCATTCATGGGAGAGCAATGTTGTTTTTTTTTCCATAGCAGAGTGGCGCAGCGGAAGCGTGCTGGGCCCATAACCCAGAGGTCGATGGATCAAACCATCCTCTGCTATCTCAACTGCTAACAACAACAATTTTCTGTCAGTGCGCTTTAATACACGACGGCGTCCCATCATTGGTAGATGCAAGGAAATCCATTGGCTTTCGGCTGGACTGTACCTTTATATGTTATCCTTTTTTAATTTTTGCGGAGGTTTCTGTTTGGTTGGTAAGATTAACAGATTGAGGTAACTTAATGTCATCTATTCTCTGCAGAATAAACCCGTGTCTTGTATATAAAAAATGCTGGAAACACGCAGTGGGTAGGCAACATTTGCAGAAAGAAGAGATTTGATGTTTCCGGTGGATGCCCGTTCGTCCCAACTGGAAAAGAGAGAAAATAAACAAAATGCTGGAGGAACTGAGCAGGCCAGGCGGCATTTATGGAAAAGAATACACTCAGCGTTTCTGGCAGAGACCTTTCATCAGGACTGGAGAAAAAGATGAGAAGACCTTGCAGAGGAGTCTCTCTCTCTCTCTCTCTCTCTCTCTCTCTCTCTCTGTCTCTCTCTCTCCTTCTCTCTCTCTCTCTCTCTCTCTCTCTCTCTGTCTCTCTCTGTCTCTCCACCCCCCCACCCCCCCCCCCTCCGCCCCCGCTTTCCAAATCGTTCCCTGCAACGATTACTCAGACAATAAATCCTGTTGGGGAATGTTCTTCATCCCAACGCACAATCAGGCACAAACGGGAGCGTGTCCTCTAGCCAGTGCTCGACAAAGAAGCAGCTGAATCGGAAAGGATTCCCGAGATCTCGCCGGTCGCAGGGGAACAAATGTAAAATGTCTGAAAAGTGCCGGTTTCGCAGTCCCCGAACGAATGTTGATTTGACCCCGTGAAACCTCGTGTGTTCGGACATCTGAATGACAGATTTACTTCTGCACTGGTTTCTCGTCACTAGTTAATATACCCGCCCGTCACGGAAAACGGGTTTTCATTTCCCCGACGAGGAATTAGTTTTGCTATTTCCATACTAAATTTGATTTCAAACGGAATTTTCAAAGCAAAAAGAAAAGTGTTAAGGAGGTTAAGTCGGAGTTTGATGTTGAAATGATCTGTTCATCGGGGATGTGGAACAGGCCGGTCTGCAGTGACCCCGGGAAGGGAGAATCTCGCGATCGGTGTTCAGCTTCTTCAGATATCCCCTCAGCGACTCTGTATCTCAGCGCCATTCAGCGGAACAATGTTCACTAAAATATTTGCTTCACCCACCTCTACTATACTTTAAACTTTAAGCAAAGGCCGGTCTTACGCACGATTTAAGGAGTCCGGTTCAACGAGTTAGGAAGGAGGAAGAGAATGAAACCGACGCCTTCGCCGAGCTCAGGCCACCCGGCAGAGACTGAGTGAGATTCTCTCCTCCAACTCCACGCCCAGAGCTCAGGGTGAAAGGTCATCGACCTGAAACGTGAACTCTGTTTCTCCCTCCGCAGACGCTGCCTGAGCTGTGGAATATTTCCGGCAGTTTCGGATTTCACTTCAGAAATTATCCTGTTTTTGCTTACCCCGGGATCGATACACTCCCCATACGTTCCGGGACACAGTGACTACATTCCATGTAAAATGCCCTTGTGCCTGGCCTGCCCAGTTGTGAGGAGTGTGTAGTTGTGGCCGAGTCGTTTGCAGATGCTGTCTAAGTTTATTGGGAGTTCCCCGCGAAGCTTCTAAATCGGACAAATATTTGTTCCTCACGTTTTCTTTTTATGGTGTCCTCGACTCTCTAATGGAAATCATTCATTCCCGCAGATTATGAAAATCGGTGTCCTAGCATCGACTAATAGTCAACATCGTCAAACGAAGAAATGGGCCATTAAATCCTTCTTTTACCCTCTGTCTTGGCGCAATCGGTGAGCGCGTTCGGCTGTTAACCGAGAGGTTGGTGGTTCGAGCCCAGCCAGGGTGTCTGGTGATCCAGCAGCTTTTTCGGTGCATTTCATTGTCTGCTGGGATAGTGGGTGGGGGTGGAATGGGGGATGCTCCCTTTCTGCTGCCGTACAGAGTTCAGTGGGGATTTAAATTGCTTTATTTTTTCCAGATACAATATGTGACAAAAAGCTTCTCTTTCATACCTTTCATAGACACCAAACTCTTAATATCTCTTCTTTCAGTTGGTCCTGACGCAGGGTCTCTGCCCGAAACGTCGACTGTACCTCTTCCTATGGATGCTGCCTGGCCTTTTGCGTTCACCAGCATTTTTTATGTGAGTTGCTTTCATAGACATCATATCATGACACACAGCATTGTCTGAGAACAAGGTTCATCATTAATTAAATGCAGAATAAAGTGAAACAGCCACAGAGAAAGCACAGTGCGGGAAAATAATAAGGTGGGGCGTCATAACGAGGGAGATTGTGAGGCGTCCATCTTTTTTCACGAGGAGACCATTCAAACTATGCTTCAGAACGTGGCACATGCTTTCTTTTCCGTGATCATTCTGCTGGAGTCTACTTGGTTTCATTCCACAAAAAAATTATCATGGTGTTCGGGAAGAGAACTGAACAAGGATCAAGTATGATCGCACTGGATGGTGGAGCAGACTCGGGGCCGAATGACTGTGGCCATCAGCCATTGTCTGTGTTGCACTGCTCAGTTGTGATATGCAGGAAGGTTTGGACCTGAACACTTCTCTATTTCAATTGGGGATGTAGCTCAGTGGAAGAGCGCAGGCTTTGCATGTATGAGGTCCCGGGTTCGATCCCCGGCATCTCCACGCCAGTGAGCTGGAATTTTGGACAATCATCAGGTTTGCAGTCGGCACAATGATCGTACAGCGGTACCGCGGCACACATAAACCTTGACGTTGAGTCTCACCGCGGACAAGACTAAAGAGATGATTCATTTGGAAGGTGCAGGCTGACCGCTCATTACCGCAAATAAACGGCTCCTCGAGAGAGACAGAGCGGACCACCAAACCCGCCGTCTGAACGCCACAGAGAACAGCAAGAAAGCGCACCGGTGTGTCCACTTCCTGAGGAGACTGAAGCCAGTGAGACTTCCCCAAACTCCATTCTAAAATGTTTTTATTTCACAGGAGCGTCATTGAAAGAGCTCTAACCACTTGCTAAACCGTAAGAATCGTAAGGAATCCGACGGCAAGTCCCTGCAGAGGAGAGAGAGGCTGCGACAGCAGTTCACTTTCACATTGAGATCCAGAGATTTGTGGTCCATTCAAAACTGACGGAATTCTGACCTTCATTGGAAATGTGGACGGATGGGAAGGTGAATGAGACTCGGGAATGGACAAAATAAATCCCGGAGTGCGGGTGTGTTCTCCGGTTCACCTCAGACTGCGGTCGCTGCTGGTCACGTCGAGACTGACCGACGTAGCATCCACAAAATGCAGCAAGAACTCAACGGGCATCTGCGCACGAAATATGCACTGTTTCCTCCTCCCCAGAGATGCTGTCAGACCTGGTGACTTGCCCCGACATTCTGTGTTCTGGATTTGCAGCATCTGCAGAATCTCCTGTGTTTATAACCTAAATAACAGTCAGCAGGCAAAGAGAATCTCCCGCTTTATATTGTAGAGCACATCCACGGCTACAACTCGAAAGCCTATAAAAAAACTCCCATCGGGGTCTTCTTACCCGAACAGCTTCTTAATTCCCCCACAAGGATTCTACATCTCCCGATCCTGCTCCGCTCTCACTGAGATTCCATCCATCCAATTCCGGGCACTGATTTTCTTGTGAAAGGTCACCGAACTGAGCGTGAGTTCGGTTTCTCTTTTCACAGCCGCTAACATATCTGCTGAATATTTCCAGCAACTCCCGCTTTTAGTTCAGGATCAACCCCGTTTATTTGACTCCGGGATTTGAATCTACCTGTGAAGAACTTGTAGTCGTGGCCGAGTGGTTAAGGCGATGGACTAGAAATCCATTGGGGTTTCCCCGCGCAGGTTCGAATCCTGCCGACTACGTGTTTATATCGGTTTTGACTGCCTGATCCCTCCCAGGGATACAGATTGTAAAAAGCCAGTCGAAGCACCGATCTCTGTTCGCCGCCTTCAAAACCAGGAGGTGTCCATGTGTTTTGCTTTTATTCAGGTGGCCTCTACTATGCAATCGGTCAGCTGCTGTTCGGCTGTTATCCGAAATGGTGGTGTTCCAAACTATCCAGGCACGCTTTTGATCCAGTGGCCTTGGCTGTCCGTTTTGTGCTCTCCGTGCTGTGCCTAATACATTCACTTAAAGATTTAAAAAAATCCACATATAGAAAACAGAACACTATCACGACCTGCCTTGCTTACATTCATGTTGACATAAACTTAATATATTGTACATGGACGATCAAACAACAGAAACTCTTACAGGGCACCAATGTATTTCATGTTTAATTTTATGTTATCGCCAGTTGAACCAGAGGGATAAATTCATTCAACCTCACTCACACCAACACTGTTTCCACAACTCACTTTCAAACTCGACATTTCATGCTATCGACAATATTCCTTTGTTGTTATTGTTGTTATTATTATTATTACAACGTTTGTACTTTCTGAGCTCAAGCCAGTAAAACCAGAAGTCCGGGTGAACTGAAGTGTAACAGCGACAGGGGAAGCACAGTGCAGGTAAATAATAAGCTGCAGTATCATAACGAGGTGGACTGTGAGGTCAAACGTACACCTTATCGTACTAAGAAACCATTCAATAGACAAAACAGCTGGACTGAAACTATCCATGAGCTTGTGACACGTCCTTTCAGGCTTTTGTGCTTTCTGCCCGATGGAGGAGGGAAAGGAGCGGGGTTGTCTTTGGTCAGGAATCTGTCCGTTCGATATGACCGGAAATTGCATTTCCTGCAGCGGAGTCCTTGAAACTAACGGACTTGTTGGGACTAATGTTGTGTTTTTCATTTGGCCAACACTGCACCCAATAATTAAGAAAATTATTGAGAAAACCAGAGTAGGGAGGAAGAGGAAAATCCCCTTCATTCACCCACCCAGAAACAAAGTTCAGACAGGTGACCATTAAATAGGAAAGGTATGTCTTACTTTGGAAATAGAGCCGAACAACTAGAACAGAACCTAATTTCCCAAATAGAAACATCTAAACAGAATAGAGAGGGATAAAGTTCGAAATTATAACTCCACAAGGGATAACCACTCGGAAGAATAAATTCGCAACGATCAGTTTGATCCAGACGCAACACTCACCCCAACCCTCCAGCTTCATCCCATGGGAAAAATGCATCCCGATGAACACAAGTACTCTTCTCGACAGAGTGCCAAGCTCACCCCACATCACCAGCTCTAACTCCCACCACCCAGCGGACATCCCTCAACCCTAACCCCCAACCTAATCCTAACATCCAAAGGATCACACACCCTAGTTAACCCTGGACACACCCCGAAAAAGGGACCTACTTAACACTGGGCCCCATGCTCCTTTTCTCCGCTCCTCCAAATGCGGAGGCCTACATCCACATTCCTTAGCCATATCCCTAAACATAAAAACTTCACCCATCCTACACACCCCCATAAACCTGAGCCCTCTCTCCACCGGGGGCCAAGTTTACGCCACTTCATCATCAGACCGGGTGCTCTTTCAACTCCTCCCACCACCACAAAGTCCTGTGGCCCCTCCATCCAGCCATACACCTAAGTATAACACCTCCAACCCTCCTGCACACCCCCATAAACGTGGGCCCTCTCCCCATCAGAGAGCCAGTTTCACCCCACATCACCAGCACCACGACACCCCATAAACATTCCCAACCCTACACTTCACCCTAATTCTAACTTCCACTGGACTGCGCACCCAAACTAAACCGGACAGCACCCAAATAACTCAAGCCACACCCCACAAAAGGGCTTACCTGACAGTCCTTTGCCCTACCCCTAAACGTAACATCTCCAACCCTCATACACACCCCCTTAAACCCACGCCCTCACCCCATCAAGGGGTCAAATTTACCTAATATCAGCAGCAGTTTGATTCCTGTTTCAGACCTGCCCCCTATTGCAAGGTCCCGCAGAAACCTTCACCCCGCCCCGCAAATGCAGTTGCCACTCCATCCCACCTCCCTTCGCCGTGAATCCTCCACCCCCATTACCTAACTCTACCCCGGGTCTGTCCCTCCCCACAGCTCCCCTCAATTAGCTACTGCACAGCCCCCAGATCACAGCACTCAGTCCCTATAAAACCCCCACCCCCAAAACACTATCCATAAGCAATAACTCCACCATTTTAACTTAAACTCCAGCACGGAGGTTAACGAGGAGGAAGATCCCAATAAAGGCAAGTCGGGGACCGAGACCATGACGACGTGGGCCAAAATCAAAGTGGCAGGGTGAAGTGATGCTGCATCTCCAGTACGAGATCTACAAACACTAGAGGTATAGTTTGCCCACTTCCCATATACCCGCATCCTGACCCATCTTCCGCTCTTTGCCCATTCTCCTAATCTCTCTAAGTCCTCCTGTAGACTCCCTATTTCCTCAAAACTACCTGCCCCTCCACTATTTCTGCATCGTCTGTAAAATTGGCAACAAAACCATCAATTCCACCGTCCAAATCATTGACATGTAACATACAAATAATCGGTCCCACCACAGACCCCTGTGGAACACCACTAGTGACTGGAAAAGGCTCTCTTTACTCCCTCTCTTTGCTTTGTGTCAATCAGCCACTGCTTTATCCATGCTGGTGTCTTTCCAGTATCACCATGGGCGCGTAGCTTGTTAAGCAGCCTCCTGTATGGCATGGCACCTTGTCAAAGGCCATCTGACAATCCAAGTACACAACATCAACCGATTCTCCCTTGTCTATCTTGCTTGTTATTTCTTCAACGAATTCCAACAGTTTTGTCAGGCAAGATTTTCCCTTCAGAAAACAATGCTGATTACGGTCTTTTTACTCTTGCAGTTCCTTAGCTCTATGCAAAATGGTTCAACATCTTCTGACCCTATGTCACTTCTTTCTAATGCTTTGATTTCATTCTTTACCAACAGGGCAACACCATCCACTATGCCTTCCTGCCTGTCCTTTTGATACAATGTGTATCCTTAGATATTAAGCTCCCAGATATAATCTTTCAGCCATAATTCAGTGATGCCTGCAGCATAATACATGCCATTCTCTAACTGTGGTACAAATTCACCAATCTTATTATGTATACTGCACACATTCAAATACATCAACTTTAGTCTTGTATGCTCATTTTTTGATTTTGTCCCCCCTTTATGTTGGAAATCACCCCGTTGACTGCAATTTTGCCCTACCATCAGCCTTTCCTTACTAAGAGTCTCTCTACACATTGACTGTGTTTGTAAACTACCTCGTGTTCTGCACTCTCACTCCGTTTCCCATCCCACTGTCAAGTTAGTTTCAAACCATCCGAGCTGTATCTCTGCTTAGTGCAGAAGGTGGTGCTGAGGTATAAGACCAGCCATGACC
The DNA here is from genome assembly GCF_030028105.1 of Mobula birostris. NCBI lineage: Eukaryota > Metazoa > Chordata > Chondrichthyes > Myliobatiformes > Myliobatidae > Mobula > Mobula birostris. The sequence continues at coordinate 30,693,045 of NC_092397.1, forward strand.
TTATCGAACCATGGAGCAGGCGCAAGGGTCTGAATAGGCTGAGGATCAGGAGCAGAAGCAGTAGAGGACAGTGACGTATCGGGGGAAGAAATATTGTTCAGCATCATAGCAAACAGATAATTCACCTGGCGCTGATAAACACATCCAGGCCGGTTCAGAGGAGGATGGGTGGAAACGGCAGAGACTCTGCACATCATTTCCCAATCTCTCTGGCTGCGGGAGGATTGAAGGCTGCTGACATTGTGTCCATGTTTACAAAGGCAAATGGGGATGGGCTGAGTAATTACCGGCCGGTCAACTTCCAGGCAGTGCTCAGAGGATTGCTGGAGATAATTCCGAGCGACACCGGGAATCATTGCTGAGAGAAGATTTATTCTCAACATCGGAAGGTTGGATGCTGTTTGATTATTTTTCAGGAGAGTTGGTGAAGAGAGTGAAGTTTAATCCTGGCAAGTGTGAGGTTAAATGTGAAGGGAACATACACATTTAATGGCAGGACCCTTACAGCATTAACGCACAGATTGATCAGGGGGTCTAAGTTGCAGCACAGACAGGCAGAGTGGTAAAGAATGTGTACGGTATGTTCGCCGTCATCATCAGAAACACAGAATACAAGGGTCAGGAAGTCCGGACTCAGATGTAGAGTTTCTGTTCAGGCTACATTTGGAGTGTCGTGTGCAGTTCTAGTTGCAGGAGGAATGTGGAGGCTTTGCAGAGGGTTCAGGAGAGATTTATCAGGATGCTGCCTGGCCTGGGGAGGATGTGCTGTGAGGACCAGAAGGACAAAATTGGATTGCTTCTTCTGGAGCATTGGACCTGAGGAGAGACCTGACAGGATTTGATAAAACTCTGAAAAGCATTGTTAGGTTCCACAGTGCGCATCTTTTTTTTTTTCTGAGAGTTCACACATCACATACTTGAGGACATAGCTTTAAGGGGAGAGGAGTAAAATTTAAAGTAGATGTTTTACAGAGTGGTGGGTGCATGGATCACACTGCCTGGGATGGGAGTGGTAGCAAAGTTGTCAGCTTTTTAATACCAGATCAATTTGCAGGAATTGGGGGATATGGATCCTGTGCAGGCAGAAGGGATCAGTTTAATTTGGAATCATAGTCGGCTGAATGTCCTGTTCCTATCCACAACTGTTTGATGTCTGTACAGTGTGCTTGATGTCATCCACATGGATGTCAGCGACGTGTTAGATAAAACCCACAGCGCAGAGCGATCCCATAGGATCTAAGGCAAAGTACAAATGGATCCCACTCTGTCTCGGTGAGAGGGAGTGAGGGAAACTCTGCTGTCAGTGTGGGCACCTGATGAAGGAGTTTGCAGATGTGACAATACTTGTCCGTGTGGGAGATCGTGAGGAGGGAAGCTGAAGACTGCAGGAAAGGCCAGTGGATTCAGCAGGTGGGCAGGCAGGAGGCACATGGAATTTAATCTGGGGAACTGAGGAGATATAGGTGGGGAAGACAAACAAGGCCGGGGACACACAGTACATGGAGGAATATGGAGAAGTGTGCAGGGGCAGAGGGACCCTGGAGAACATGAGGACACGTCCCTGACAGCAGTCAGCAGTCATTTGATGGGTGAAGAAGGCATAGAGCAGACCTGCATTTGTTGTCTGAAGGCACAGTGTGCCAGAGCAGGGAACTCTACTGGAAATGCATAAACGGAAGTGGGGTCTCAGATGTAGCACTGGTCACCACACCACAGGGACATACAGAAACACACACATCCGAATTATGAGCAGGAGTTCCCATTCAGACCCTCCTACCTGCTCTGTCATTTAATGAGGTCATGGCTGGTGCCACTTCAATATTAAACTCCTTGTTCCTGTCTGCCTGCCTCCACCGCCACCACCATCAGAGACTATGAAGTTTATTTCCCAAACTGTACTGTAGTATTTGTACAATTGTAATTCTGCCCATTGTAAATTAGCACCTGATGTAAGCCCCCATGTCATTTTTTGGAATTGATGGCTTCTTCTCCTGATCCGATACTGAGAGAAATGTTAGTGGATACTGTATGTCTTTTGAGTACCTCATGTCACGGAGAGGCAGCACAGCTCCTGTTCCACTCAATGAACATGACCCTTAGTTATGAATGCATGTTGGGGCTAAACGGTCGAGTTGTTGAGTGTGCTGTAAGAGGTCTATACATTTGGAAAGTGGGTTAACAGTGCAGTGTCTACCCCTCAATTGTACTGAGTTTGATTCTGTTTACCACTTTGATAAGAAGATTAGAGCTGTGAAGGGAGCACTGGACCGCACTGCCCAGAGAAATCACACTTGCCAATGGAACTGCTTTGAACGATGGCAATAAACTTCTCATCATGGACTGCATAAATCCTCAGCGCTGAAGCTGCTTCATGAGGATGAGGGTGAAGTCTGTTACTGCAACTACGGGGTGATGAGATTAGATTTAGGTAACAGTACGTGCAATGTCCATGTCACCAGTGATCCTGTAACCTCTGTTAATGGCACTTACAGTAGTGGATGGCAGGCTCACTGCTGTTTGCCAAGGGTATCCCCTTTGCCTTTAAATTGAGCCTTTGTCCTGAACAAAAGCTGTCAAATATTTACTGATATTTGGAGTCTGTAGCAGAAAATACTGACACCAGCGAGCATTGAAGGACGAAGGAGACTGATGATTGTTACTGGATTGTAGTGTTCCTATTCTGGGGACCTACCAGACGGGATCGTGAGAACATCAGTATGACCCCAGTGTTGCAGTGATCGGCTAACAACACTGCTGTAGTGCTACATGATACAAGTCTGGTCATCAAAGACATTTCTAACAAAGTGGCAGCAAGCTGCATCATGGCCTTTCAAATCTGAACAGCATTAAACTTCCTGTTGGCCAAGAGGCGAGGCACTTGTGTCATTATTGGACTGAAATGATGCAAAACATCTTTGATATATCTGAGAACATCGCCGATTTTATCAGTGCGGATCCGGTTCGAACAGGGGTGTCAAACTACCGGCCCGCGGGATGATTTGTGGAATAAAAGTATATTCACGACCATTTATTATGCATCTGTACGGCAGCCGCTCCAGCTCCCAACGCTGTCTGTGCCGCCTGCTTCGCCGGCAGCTTGTTGTGTGTACTTAGAAAACAATAGGCGGCAGTTAACCGCCCGCTGTGCATAAGCACCTTCCACCCTGCTCTGAAGACTACGAGGGCCCCACTTACGTCGTCAGACACAGTATGAGCAGTCAGAGTACTCAGGCAAGTAACACCTGTAGCAAGGCTGCTGTGGTTCAAAATGCTTTCCAAGAAAATAAAAGTTGACATCGAAGGTCAGATATTCAACGATAATTGGAAAGCTCGTTGTTCTTCTGTGAGGACAACAGCAAACCTGTGTGTCTGATCTGCTCGCAACAAGCGGCTGCGGCAAACGACTGCAATATCAAATGACACTATGAGACGTCACACGGAGAAAACTATGACATGTACGCATGGGGATGTGGTTTTCTGGGAATCACAGCGGCAGGTCAGCAGGTAGTGTTGAGCGGAAAGTAGAGATGAGGTTGCGGAACGCAGCCACGTTAATGAGCACGGTGGCACCGAGAGGCTGAAGTGTGTTTATATCAGTGCAGGGTGCAGAACTGTTAAGGCAGACGTACTTAGAGCCTGAATTAGTACATGGCGCGGTGATTCGTTGATTACAGAGATCTGGGTGACAGAAGGACTGGACTGGTTTCTAACCAGTCTAGGATTCATATGATTCAGACAGTCCAGAGGAGGCTAAAAGAGATTCCGGAGCAGCTCTGCTGATGAGGAACAATGTCACAGCGGCGAGGAAATCTCGCTGGCACTTGCAGTAAGCCAATGTCACAGCCACGGATTCGGCAACGCAGTAGATCGGGCAATTGCGCTCGTGAATATGCACATGTCAGCTAATTATTATTTAATTGCGATAGTACTTAACTCCATTCATTCCATCGTACAATTTGCCGAGACTTGAAACAGTGCAGCAGCGCTTCACTGCCTGTTTGCATTCGGCCTTTGCTGAAAAATTGGACAGTCGGGTCAATTGACTCTGAAGACGAGCGGTATTCGTTTTATTCTTAATTGTTATTTTAAGCAGCAGTGTTGGCTTCATTCACCATTTGAGACTTTTAGCTAACGGCCAGAGTGTTTATTGCTTCCTTTTCCCTTTCACACTGTTCACATTAAATTCTGTGAAATATCGATCTGCTTCAGTGTCTCTCACCTCACACTTGGGCCATATCCGAACCCGGTGACAGGAAGTCTCAAACCACACAATGATGGACCCAGCAGAGAGAGAGAGCAGCTGACCTTGGCCATGAGATTCATTGGTCAGAGTGATTCGGCGAGGCAACAATGTTCCGTTAGAACTCCTATGTATAAACCCTTTTCTCTGTCTCCATCGTGACAGAAGGATCTTGCAAAGTTTGAACAGTGACGTTTTGACATTGGTGGCTTCAGGAGAGGGTAACTTTACTCTCAGTGCGTCTCCAGACTCTATATTCCCAGAGTCTCGAGTCTACATATCTAATTCTCTAGTCTATATTGAGTTGCTTCAATATCCATTCTAAGCTTTTCAAGTCACAAATACCCAGGTTCCCAGCTTTGTGGTTCCATGACTCAGGTCTGCATAACAAATGAGCACTTCAAGTAAGCTCTTCAATTGATTCAACAAATCATCATTGACGTCAGTAGTGTAAATTCTGGAAAAGCCATACTCCAAAAGCTGACCCCTGTCTGGAGTGTGCAGATACACAAGTAAAGTAACCTCATGGTGAAAGTCATGGTACAGTCATGGTGCAGACTGGGAAAACTGAATTGTCATGTAGCAAATTAAACAGATCTATAGAGAAATAGCTAGCATAGCGATGAAAGAAACCTATCTATGCTGTCTTGATCTGGAAATTGAGTTCATATTCTAATTGCCTCTGGAATAAATTGTGAAAGATAAAACACTATAAGATTTGAAAAGGTTCCTTCTCTTCGTTTCAAGTTTCATGTTTTCAAGGTTTCCCAAGAGCTTTTCTTTATGTTCCTAAACGTTTTATTTTTCCGGTTGTTTCCAAGGCTTATTCATGTGTTCAGGGTTTCTCAATGTCCTCCCCACCTCGTGAACACCGAAGTCTCTCTCTCTGCCCCGCCTACGGGTTCTTGATCTCAGCCTACTGGGGTTCCCAGGTGTCTCAGTCTCTCGGGATCGCCGAGTCGCCCTTCCTCTCGAGTTCCTCGTGCCTCCCTCTAAAGTTCCCAAGGTCTCTCGAGTCATTCCTGGCTCTCGCGTTTTCAGGTTTTCCTGCGCCATCAGGTGCCAGCTATCGGGATGGGGTGGTCCTGTAGTGACTGCTTCAGGCATGTGCGGGGCATCAGAGAGCATTGGGCTCTAAGGTTTTTAGACCACTAGAATTGTTTATTGTTGATTAACAACAGTTATCAATGGTCTAACAGCTCCTTTCGTCTTTCTCGAGCGACTCGCTCTTTGTAATGTGGTTTCCTGTGCTTTCTGTTTAAGTTTGTTATGTTAATTTTCATAGGCTCCGGGATTCTGTTATTTTATTGTTGAAGCAGATGCCCGATCAGCTCCAACCGGACAGCTCTCATTTTGTGAATGATCCCTCTGACGGTGTCACTTGGTCGAGCTACCTCTGTAAAAGCTCTTGTTTCTGTCTCTCCATGGCCGTCTTTGCCTCCGAGATTGGCAGTGCACACCATGGCAATTGTCTACCAGCATCACTGAAGGACATCTTGGGCAAGTCTCTCATCGGGGACTTCTAGCGCACACAGGTTATGGTGCCTCAGGGGATGCGCATAGAGAGGGGGGTCCTGTCGCAACCACGGATTCGACAGCGCATCAGATTCGGCATTTACGATCGTGAATATGCAAGTGTCAGCTAGTTATTATTTCATTGTGATAGTATTTAACTCCATTCATTCCGTCGTAGAATTTGCCGAGTCTTGGACACAGTACAACAACTCTTTGCTGCCTGTTTGCATTCGGCCTTTGCTGAGAAATTGGCCAGTCAGGTCAATTGACTCTGAAGACTAGCGGTATTCGTTTTATTCTTAGTTGTTCTTTTCAGGCGCAGTGTAGGCTTAGTTCACCATTTGAGGGTTTTAGCTAACGGCCGTGTTTGGCCTCCTGTTTATTGTTTTCTTTCCCGTTTAACACTATTCTCAAAAAAGTCTGTGAAATATCAACCTGCTTCAGTGTCTCTGACTCCGCACTTGGGCCATATCTGAACCCGGTGACACAGAATGCGGGTAGAATTTAGGAATAGCATAGCTGTACTCACTGTGAATCGATTACACTGTCAACTTCCGTGTAGCCCGGAAGACAGACGAACAGATAAATCGGCAGATTATAGGCTGATGTAAAAACAACAGCGGAGCTGTAGCGTTTGAATAATCTGCCCAGAATAACTGGGACACCCTTACAGTCCCAGGCTTGATTGGACATTTTTTTTTACGCGTGTTCAGGAAGAAACAGTATGTAGATGGTGCACCGGGGAGAGAGACATACCCGATTGGCATTGGAATAGGGCCCAGCAAGATGAGTTTCACTGCGAGAGATTTAATGATCATAATTCTGGAGGTTGTCAGATGGTCGTTGAAGAGGACATGATGGGAACTGCATGTGGATGAACGTAAACTTAGGAATGCGAATTGCAGCCGAATTGGGCAGGAATCGTAGAGAGCGGTCTGAGAGCTGAATGTGTTGGTTAAATCCATGCCTGGCATGTGAGAGTCACTGACAGTCCAGCCGGTCAGATTTCAGGGCTTCCCTGTCCCTGTGAGGGAGGGAGAGAAGTCTGGTGACATTCAGGAGCTCAGAGTAATGGGAGATATTGCATTTTTTTAAAATAAAAACCGTCATATGTCCTGTTTAGCAGCACAAATTGGATGGATCTAGGGGGAAAACATAGTACTACGGAAACAGCAGCACCACTCCAGGACAAAGGCGGGAGTGTTTGCATAGTTAGAAGGTGAGATACAAAATGAACACTTTTCATTGGTGTTTACCAAGGGAAACGTCAGGGAGGAAAGCGAGATCAGGAAAGGGTAGGCTGATATTCTAAGATGTGTTGATTCTAAGGAGGAGATTGTGTTGGGTCTCTCAAAGAGTGTTAAGGTGGGTAAATCCTTCGGGGGGGTTTAGTCCATTGGGGGCCACAGACCACATGCATGCAGACATGCAGTTTCAACTGGCATCATGGTCAACAGACACAGAGTGAACCGGGGGGACTCTTCCTGTGCTGTACTGTTCACTGTTTATTGATGAATGATCACAGCACCATTGGGCAAAGGATCAAATGGAGAGAGTGACGAAACCCTTATTTCTGCTTTGACTGTGGTTCTCATCTGGGACACATAGCCTGCCGAGCTGATGGGAACAACCATTCAGTGTGTTCAAAGAGGAACTGGACAGGTCCTTCGGGGAAATAGCATGCCGAGCTGTGGGAAGAGACTGGGAAATGGACAGTAGGAATGTAGTACCAAAAGCTTGTATATAATACATTGGTTTACTAGTCTACCCCATTCCACAGTGATCTTTTGCCCACTAATGGTCTGAAAAAGTCAGTGTAGTCTCCAGGAGACTTCTAATCTACCCAAGTGTATATGGCCAGTTCGTGTAATAAGGACACACTTCTGTAAAGGTCTGCCACTACCTTCCAAGCACACTGAGCTGCCGGAGCACAACACAGGTCAGTAAAGACACAGACCAGAACAAGACTCTGATACAAGTACGAAGTTTTATCAAAACGTTCCACCAATGACAAAAGCACAGCACTCTACCTTTGACCTATAGACATCATCAGCATCTTACGGTAAGGGCAAACGCATTTACAACACGAGGCACCGCACTGTAAGAAGATACATCTTTACAACAGTCCGCACCGCTCTGTAAGGACACAGAGCTCTACAACTGTTGGCAGGAAGTTATTAAGACACAGGCCTTGATAATCGTTGATACAAAGACTTTCACAGTGACTGACCAGTACTGAAGTGACAGAGATTGTTATTATACGTAGAAACTAACTGGCTTTGCGCTGTGTAATCAGAGAACTGTAACATTCCTGGAAATATCTTACATTTAACAATAATAAACCCCACTTTGTTCTCCACTCTATGACAGGGACACAGACCCCAGCAACCCCAACATAACTCTGTGGGGACACAGTTTTCCAGTAGCATCCATTTGCTGTACAGATAAAGACAGACATGACACAGTGAAGACACGATCAAACACAGACCAAACTCCGCACACTGTACACCAGCCACTTGCAACACTGGAAGCACACAGAGCAAAGTAATTTGCAATATATAGACCTTCGGTACGGGGACTTAGACCTATGAAATTCTCAGCGCTGTGTGAGTGCACACAGACCTGAACCCACCTTACATTGTGCTCCACCGTTGAAGACTAGTACAACCCCAGCGCTTCAAACACTGAGACTTGTACAACCCTGATAGTGGAGAGCAATACGTGGCCACGGTCAATCACCTCCCTCCAACTGGGATTCTTTCAGGACGGAAGAGAGATTTCACGAAGAGGAAACTAGAGATATTGTGTGCTTCACTTTGCAGAGGTTTTTTATGTTTCAGCAGGAGAAAAAGGAACAGAAAGGTAGGAATGTTATAGAATGTTGTAAAAGCAACAGATAGTGTGTGACTGTAGTTTCCACAATGTTGACTGGGTTCGTACTGTAGAGGCTTAGAGGAACAGAATTTGTTCGCACCCCGGAACGACTTACCAACATTTACAGCCAATTCTACGCAAGTTTGTGCAAATGTCGTTTCGAACGTTGACAAACTTGTGTAGGTGTACAGAGATTATCCTGACTGGTTGCATCATGATCTGTATGGAAGCACCAATGCCAATGAGTGAAGTGGACCGTAAAAAGTTGTGGATGCAGCCAGTCCAGCATAGGTAAAGCCCTCTCCACTATGAGCACATCTGTATGGAGCATTGCCGAAGGAAAGCAGCATCATCATCAAGGACCCCATCATCCAGGCGATGTTCGTTTCTCGATGCTGCCATCAAGAAATTATGCGACCCCTCACGTCCGATAGTACCAGGTTCAGGAATAGCCATTACGCTTCAACGATCAGGCTTTTAAAACAGGGGATAGTTTTAGTCACCCTAAGGATGAGCTCACAATATAACTCTGAAAATCGTCTTCTCCAGATAACCATGAAATACAGAATCAAACAACAACAATGTCGTTGAATGAAAAGTCATCACCTCTCGCCCGCAAGAAAAACGAATTGGAACTCGCAAACCCCAAAATCCCAACGCCACCCTCGCACAACTGTAAGTGATCTCCCACCAGTACACAACATCTGAAATATCAAACCTCTAATCCCCAAGTTCCTCCTACACAGAAAACAGCGTCAATATACATCAAACACCTAACACCTCACCCGCACATAAAAATCTAACAGATCTAACACAGCTAACACGAAAAAAAAACGCCAACAAGAATATTAGCCTTCAACACCACCCCCATTCAGAAAGTAGCAAATAGCCAAGAACGTAAACACAGAGAGAAAAAAAACCTTAAGGAGACCAATATAAATTACCGTCCGCACTAACTATCTTGCATATCTTCGAACTTCGAAAATCAGCGAGGACGTCACGGAGTCCTGCCGTGGGGCCTTCATAGACGAAGACTGGGCTCTTTCTCTTTGCTGGAGGCGGCCTCCCGACCTCCTGGCCGACGCACCCTCCCATGGGGAGTGACCAAAATTGTCACATACAAAACGGGCACCTCACTTGACAGAGTAAAGAAACAGGTTCCACCGAGACTCGAACTCGGATCGCTGGATTCAGAGTCCAGAGTGCTCACCATTACACCATGGAACCACATATATTTACTGTGAACGATCGTAAGAAACTGAATCGCAAGCTAGCGTGTACTGACACGTGTGAACTTTGACAATAAATTTACTTTAAACATTGCACTTCCTAGACCAATTTCGTGAGGAGAGATTGAGTATGACAAGAGCTTTTCTCTTTGGAGGGAAGCAGGATCGATAACAAAAAAAAAACATAAAAAAAACAACTGGAAGAGACCAATATAAACTACCGTCCACACCAACAATCACATATGCCTCAGAATTTCGAAAACAGCCTCTGTCAGCGTCAAGGAGAGCGACAGCTCAAACTCAGTCCTTCCGTGGGGCCTCCCTCCACCGAGACCCGACCTGCCGACCTTCGGGCAAAGCGGCCCTTCGACCTTCCCCCCCCCCCCCCGACGCGGAGTGATCAAAATTTTCACGAACAATCCAGTGTGTTCACAAATGGACCCGTCACTTGGCAGAACCAGGAAATAAGTTCCACCGAGACTCGAACTCGGATCACTGGATTCAAAGTCCAGAGTGCTCACCATTACACCATGGAACCACAGGTATTCGCTATGAACGACCACAAGAAGATTAATCTTAGGGTAGTATGTGGTGACACGTGTAAATTTTGATAGTAAATTTCAGTTGAACTTTGAACTTCATAGAGAGTGTGTTGTGAGGACATGTTGAGGATGGGAATAGTTTTCTCTTTGGAGAGAAGCAGGATGAGAGGTGACTTAAAAGAGGTGTACAAGATGCTGGAAGGCAAATATCGAGTAGGCAGTCAGAGTATTTGTCTGGGAGCAGAAGTGGCAAAACCGAGTTTAGACAATTTCAAGGTGATAGAGGAATTTAAAGCAATGGGAAATGCTTTAGATTATTTTTTATACACAGAAAATGAATGGCATTCGCATCTAGGGGTAGTGTTAGAAGCAGATATATTCGAGACATTTCAGAGACCTTGCACTGGGGCATGAGCCTTGCACCTGATGATTTTCTGTGGGAAACTATTTTGACAGCCGTCCGCGCCAAATAAGGACACAACCTTGGGGTATTTATTAATCTGAGGGCAATCTGATGAGAACTCTGTTTGTCAGGAAACGGGGAAAGTGGAGACTGTGAGCTGCTGAGATTGGGTAAACTCACATCTGACCTGTGGGATTCATTTAAGGTTGAGCAGTTCAGTAATGTTGAAAATTTAGCTAAAAAGGAAAATGAATCTTGAGGAAAGTTTAGGAAGTGGATATTGGACAATGCCCTCGATAAATATACAGCAATATGCAAATTAAACAGAGAATCTGTAGTGCCGAATGATGCTGGTGAGTGGGAATGATTTAGCAAAGCAAGACTGGGGAAATACCATTGCAATTTGCACACACATTAAAAACAAGAGGGACATCACAGGGCAGGTCCGAAAGTAGAACAACTCAGGGGCAGAGGAGAGAACGTATGCCTGGAGCCTGAGGAAGTGGGGAAAGCACGAAATGAATATTTCACGTCAGTATTCCTCAAACAAAAAGCGATGCAGTAAAGAATTTTCAGAAAGGATACTCTGCTATTCCAGTGCACGTTGACAACAAGCTGCGGGAGCGTTGGGACTCTCACCAGGACTGGATGGGATACATCCCCGGCTATTGAGTGAATGAGGCAAGATAGCAGATATCTGGAAACTTCACCGAGATCTTTGTAGTCTCTTTTTAATTGCACATTTTTTTATTTCAAAAATACTTCATTCAAAAATAAAATTATGTACAATAAACCATTCAATATCTCTCAATCCTTCAGAGATGTTTCCATTCCAGGCTCCATATTTGCACTTTTAGCCACCCAAGTGGCTGTCTGTTGTTTACTCTTTCCACACCATTTTTGAGGGGCATACTCCCCGCTCCCGACCCCTCCCACTCCCGCGGGAGAAGAACCCTAAACAGTGCTCCTTCCCCACCGGGTCCTTGCGGTGGCTGCACCGAGTTTCAGTGCGTCCCTCAGCACGTACTTCTGCAGCCGAGAATGTGCCAGTCGGCAGCATTCTCCCAAGGACATCTCTATGTTCTTGTAGACCATCAACTTTCGGGCCGAGCAAAGAGCGTCTTTCATTGAGTTGATAATCTGCCAGCAGCACCGGATGTTGGTCTCCGTGTGCGTCCCCGGGAACAGCCCGTAGATCAGAGAGTCCTCTGTTACGCAGCTGCTGGGGATCAAACGTGCCACTAGCCCGTCCATCCGCCTCCACATCCTCTGTGCGAACTGATAGTATGCAAGGAGGTGGGTCACAGACTCCTCCTCACTGTAGTTCTCCCGTGGGCAGTGGGGTGTGGAAACGACGTTCCGGGCGTACAGGAGGGATTTGACTGAGAGAGCCCCTCTCACCGCCAGCCAGGCGAGGTCCTGGTGCCTGTTGGTGAGATCTGGCGATGAGGCATTTTGCCAGATGAACTGGATGGTCTGCTTAGGGAACCACTACACTGTGTCCATCACGTCCTTCTCCTGCAGGCACTGCAGGACATTACGTGCCGACCACTGCCTGATGACCCTGTATTCAAAGGCGTTCTCCTGGAAGAACTGTTATAAAAATGACAGGTATGGCGGCAACGACCAGCTGACCGGGGCGTTGCGCGGGAGTGGGGCCAGACTTATCCGTTGTAGCCAGGGCGACAAGTAGAACCTGGGAACATAGTGGTACTTGGTCCCCACATATCTGGGTTCTACACATAACCTGATGCAGCCACACACAAAGCTGGCTATCAGGGTGAGGGGGACAATGGGGACGTTCTTGCCTCCATTGTCCAGGGACTTGTGCATGACGGTCCGCCTGACCCGCTCCATCTTGGACCCCCAGACGAATCTGAAGACAGCTCAGGTGATTTCCGACCTGTAGGAGCGGGGGACGAGCCACACCTGCGCCAGGTACAGCAGCCCTGAGAGCACCTCACATCTGATGACCAGGTTCTTGCCCGTTATCGATAGGGAGCGCCCTCCCCACAGTCCCAGTTTCTGTGTCACCTTGGCAGTCCGCTCCTGCCAGTTCCTGTTGCTTGCCTCGGCCCCTCAAAACCAGATCCCCAACACCTTCACGTGGTCAGACCTGATGGTGAAGGGGACACTGGACCGTTCGGGCCAGTTGCCGAAGAGCATGGCTTCGCTCTTCGCGCGGCTGACCCTGGCCCCCGAAGCTAGCTCAAACCGTTCGCAGATGCCAATCAGCCTGCGAACTGACCTCGGATCAGAGCAGAAGATGGTGACATCGTCCATGTACAGCGAGGTTTTCACTTGGGTCCCTCCACTGCCTGGCAGCGTCTCCCTTCTTATGACCTCATCAATCCTGATGGCTTCGGCAAAGGGCTCTATGCAGCAGACAAACAAGACAGGGGAGAGGAGACAGCCCTACCTGACTCCAGACCTGATGGGGAAGCTATCTGTTTCCCACCCGTTGACCTGGACTGCACTACGGATGTCTGTGTAGAGCAGTCTGATCCAATTCCGGATTCCCTCATCAAATCCCGTTTTGGAGAGCACATTCCCCATGTACGTATGCGATATCCTGTTGAAGGCTTTCTCCTGGTCCAAGCATGACCAGGCAGGCGTCACCACCCCTCTGTCCTGCACGGAGGCGATGGTGTCCCTCAGCAGCGCGAGGCTGTCTGAGATCTTCCTGCCCGGTACAGCGCAGGTTTGATCCGGGTGGATCACCTGTCCCAGAGGAGACTTGACGCTGTTGGCGATAGCCTTGAACAGGGTTTTGTAGTCTACATTCAGGAGAGAGATGGGCCTCCAATTCCTAATGTTCTCTCTTTCCCCTTCTGCTTAGATGAGGGTGATGATGCCCTTCCTCATGGACTCTGACTTGCAGCCGGCCAGAAGCATGGCGTTGTACGCTTCCAGCAGGTCTGGGCCCATCCAGTTCCACAGAGCCGAGTACAACTCAGCCGGTAAGCCGTCGCTTCAGGAGTTTTACTTGACTCAAAGGAACGGACGGAGCCTGTCAGCTTGTCCAGGGTCAGTGACTGGTCCAGACTCTCTCGCATGCCGTCGTCTAAGACCTCTGATAGCGGTCAGGAAGCTGCGGGAGGCTGTTGAGTCTGTGACCTTTTCGCCGTGCAGACCGGCAGAGAAGGTCCTGCAGATCCTCAATATGTCGGTCTGCGAGGACGGGACTGAGCCGTCCTCTTCCATAAGGTTGTGGATCACAGAGCTCCCCCTGTGCACCTTCTGGAAGAAGAAGCGTGAGCACGTCTCGTCCTGCTCCACGGTTTGGACCCTTGATCGGAAGATGATCTTGGAGGATTCGGCGGCGAGGTGCTGGGCTTGTCGGCCCTTCACCTCTCGCAGTTCCTCATTGATATCCACCCCGTTAAACTGGAGAAGGAGAAGTTGCTGCAACTCTCTCTGGATTTACACAGTTCCTTCTGCTCCTGCCTTGCTTTCTGGATACCCCTGCCCATGAAGAACCTGTTGATGTTCTCCTTGATGGCTTCCCACCAGAGAACTAGGGAATCAAAGAAGGCTTTTAAGGTTCTCCAACCTCTATCCTCCATCTCTAGTTCCACGATGTTCTCTGGGATCAGCAGCTTTACGTTCAGCTTCCACGCAGAGTGAGGAATGATCCGACAGAAAGCAGCTCAGGGACTGATCGAGTCACATGGAACTATGGGAGACACCTCAGTACTCCAAACATTTGCAACATTATTGAGAGATGGTGGTATAGTAGTAAGCATAGCTGCCTTCCAAGCAGTTGACCCGGGTTCGATTCCCGGCCATCGCAGGTTGTACAATTTAGAGTACTTAACAAATAAACCTCTGACATAGACACGATCTACGTAGAACTGCAAGGGCCAATTAATCACGGTGTGAGTGTAAAATTGATTCATTAATTATCATTCATTAGGAATGGAATTAACGTCCCTCAAGAGTTTCCCGTTAAATCCTTTTCAGAATCTATTGCATATTCTACAAGAAAAGACACTTCACAGGAAGGATCGGCAGAATTTGTAAAGCGTTGCCGGCCGGGTTGTTGCCTGATTAAAGTGTTTGAGCTGGTTTGCCTTCTTTGCAGTGTTAGAGCCTCAGAGGAAATTGACCGAATTATGAAGTATAAAGCTATGAGAGACATAGATTGGGCAGATAGTCAGAATTGGTTTCCCAGGGTAGGAATTTGAAATTCTAGCGGGGACGAAATTTAATGTTGAAGTGGGAGAGAGTTTAAAGAACTAAGAACATAAGAAATAGGAGTCGGCCATTCGGCCCATCGAGCCTGCCCCGCCATTCAATAAGATCATAGCTGTTCTGTCCTTAAACTCAGCTCCATCTACCCTCCTTTCCCCATAAACCTTAATTCCATAACTATGTAAAAACCTATCTAACTACATCTGAAATATATTTAGTGAAGAAGCTTAAACTGTTTCCCTGGGCAGAGAATTCCACAGATTCGCCACTCTCTGGGAAAAAGCAGTTTCTCCTCATCTCCGTCCTAAATCTTCTCCCCTGAATCCTGAGGCATTTTCCCCTAGTTGTAGTCTCACCTACCAATGGAAACAACTTTCCTACTTTTATCTTATCTATCCCTTTCAAAAGTTTGTATGTTTCTATAAGATTCCCTAATATTCTTCTGAATTCCAGTGAGTATAGTCCCAGGCGACTCAATCTCTCCTCATAGGTTAACCGCTTTATCTCTCGACTCCTGGTGAACCTCCTCTGCACTGCCTCCAAAGCCAGTATAACCTCCCCCAAATATGAAGACCAGAACTGCATACAACACTCCAGGTGCGGCCTTACCAGTACGCTGTGTAGTTGCAGCATGACCTTCCTGGTCTTGAATTCAATCCCTCTATCAATGAAGGCCAACATTCCGTTTGCCTTTTTAATAACCTGTTGTACCTGCAAGCCAACTTTTTGCGATTCATGCACAAGCACTGACAAGTCCCTCTGCACAACAGCATGCTGCAATCTTTCACTATTTAAATAATAATCTGCTCTTCTATTATTCCTTCCAAAGTGGACAATCTCGCATTTACTAACGTTGTATTCCGTCTACCAGACCTTGGCCCACTCATTTAACATATCTATATCCCTCTGCAGGCTCTCCACATCCTCTGTACAATTTGCTTCTCCACTCAATTTAGTGTCATCAGTAAATTTTGCTACACTACACACAGTCTCCTCTTACAAATCATAAATATAAATGCTAAACAGCTGCGGGCCCAGCACCAACCCCTGCGGCACCCCACTCACCACTGACTGTCAACCAGAGATACATCCACTCAGACCAACTCTCTGCCTTCTATTGGTTAACCAATCCACTATCCATTCCAATACACTTCCTCCGACTCCAGGCATCTGTATCTCATTTATAATTGTCTTGTACAGCAGCTTATCGAACGCCTTCTGGAAATTCAAGTATACGACATCCACCTGTTCCCCTCTATCTGCTGCACTCATTATTTCCTCAAAGAACTCCAGTAAGTTTGTCAAACAGGTCTTGTTCTTTCTGAATCCATGCTGCGTCTGTCTAATGGAACCACTCCTTTCTGAATGTTTTGCTATTTCTTCCTTAATGAAAGCATCAAGCAATTTCCCGACTACAGATGTTAAGCTAACTGGCCTAACTGGCCCGTCCTTTGCCTACGTTCTTTTTCAAAAAGTGGCGTGACATTTGCTGTCTTCCAATCCGCTAGCGACCTGCCCAGAGCGTGGGAAATGTTGGTAAATGATTGGCAACACGTCTGATGTAACTTCCGCCAATGTCATGCCCTCAGCACCCTGGGATGCCTCCCATCAGGACCAGGACTTACCTATCCTCAGGCGCTCTAATTTGCTCATCACTATCTCTTTAGTGACAGTGATTTTATCAAGGTCCTCACCTCCCATTTCGTCCATAACATCATTCTTTGGCATATTAGTCCTGTCCTCCACCGTGAAGACCGACACAAAATAGTCGTTCAATACCTCAGCCATTTCCTTATCACCCAATATCAATTTCCCCTTCCCGTCTTCCAAGGGACCTACGTTGACTTTAGCCACCCTACTTTTGTTGGCTGTTGTTTATATTTTGTGCTAATTTACTTTCATACTCTATCCTCCCTTTCCTTATTTCTTGTTTAGTTGTTCTTTGTTGCTTTTTAAAGTTTTCCCAATCTTCCAGTCTCCCATTACTCTTCGCGACTTTGTACACATGAGCTTTTAATTTGATACTATCTTTTATTCCCCACACTTATCCCCATCATGGATGCATTCTATGAAGTCCTCCTCAAGATTTCCTTGACCAACCTGATTCACCCAATCTATGTGGAGGTTAAAGTACCCCATAACAACTGCTGATCCATTCTTACAAACCTCTGTTGTTTCTTGGTTAATCGCCTCTGCCTCTGCAATATTTTTGTTAGGTGGCCTATAGACAACTCCCACCAGTGCACCAGTGATTTGTTTCACTTTACTATTATTAATCTCTACCCAGATTGACTCCACATTCTGCTCCGTAGATCTTATATCGTCTCTCACAATCGCCCTGATCTCATCCTTATTCAAGAGTGCCACCGGACCTTCTTTGCCTTCCTGCCTATCATCCCGTATTACGTGATACCCTTGTATACTTAATCCCCAGTCATCCCCACCCTGCAACCAGGTTTCTTTAATGGCCACTAAATCACATGCCTTGGTACTGTTCTGTACCACAAATTCACTAACATTGTTTCTAATAACTATGCCAGTTAAAGAAGATGTGCGCGTCACGTTTTTAGAAGAGTGGGCGGGTGCTTGGAAAGGGCTGCCAGGTTCAGAGACGGAGGATATACGTTGTGTTTAGATAGGCTCATGAATATGTAAGAGTGGAGCGATATGGACAGAGGCCCAAAGAGAAAATCTACAGATGATGGAAATCCAAGCAACACAGAAAATGTTGGAAGAACGCAGCAGGCCAGCCAGCATCTGTGGGAAAAATATACAGTCGACATTTCTGACCCAGTCCCTTCATCCAGAATGGAGAAAAAAAAACGACGAAGAATCAGGGTTAGACGGTGAGGGGAGGGGAAGAAGAAACACGAGGTGATAGGTGAAACGGGCGGGGGGAGGGGTGGCTGGTAAATTAAGGACCTGAAACTTTGATTGATGAAAGAGATACTGGGCTGGAGAACAGGGAAGGAGAGGAGACCATGAAAGAAAGAAAAGGGGAAGGTACACCAGAGGGAGGTGATGGGTGGGTAACAGATAATGTCAGGGAGGGAAAAGAGAATCGGGCTTCGTGAAGGATGGGACATTACCAGAAGTTTGAGAAATCGATGTTCATACCATCAGGTTGGAAGCTACCCAGCCGAAGATAATGCGTTGTTGCTCCTCCAAACTGAGTGTGGCTTCATCACGACAATACAGGAGGACATGCGCTGCCATGTCGGAATTGGAATGGGAAACGGAATTTAAATGCATGGGCACTGGGAGCTCTCGCTTGTTTTGGTGGAGGGAGTGTAGGTGCTCAGTGAAGTGGTCTCCAATCTGTATCGGGTCTCACCGATATACAGGAGGCTGCACCGGGAGGACTGGATGCAGTAGATGACACTAAAAGATTCACAGCTGAAGGGTCGCCTTACCTGGAAGGATTGCTTGGGGCCCTGAATGGTACTGAGGGCGGATGTGTTGGGGCAGGTGTAACACTTGTTTCACTTGCAAGGGTAAGTGCCAGGAGAGAGATCAGAGGGAGGGACGAACGTACATGGGATCCCTGCAGAGAGTAGAACGTCGGGGGGGCGGGGAAACATGTGTTTGGTGGTGGGATCCCGCCGGAGATGGCGGAACTTACAGAGAATTGTGTGCTGGAGGCGGAGGGTGGGGAGAGGTAGGTGAGGACAAGACAAACCCTCTGTCCGGAGGAGGGAGCGAGGATGGGGTGGGTGTAGACGTGAGCAAAATGGAAGAGATTCTGTTGAGAGCAGCTTTCATGGTGGAGGAAGGAAAGCCCCTTTCTTTGAAAAAACACGTTATCCCCTTTGTTCTTGAATGAAACGACTTATCCTGAGGGCAGATGCGGCGGAGGCGGAGGAATTGAGAGAAGGGGCTAGCATTTTTACATGTAACGGGGTGCGAAGCGGTATAGTCCAGGTAGCTGAGAGAGTCTGTGTGGTTATAATAGACATCAGTAGACAAGCTGTCTTCAGAGATAGAGACAGAGAGATGGAGAAAACGGAGGGAGCTGTCGGATATGGGACAGGTAAACTTTTGGGCAGGGTGGAAGTTGCAGGCAAAGCTGATGAAGTGGACGAGTTCCACATGGGTGCAGAAAGATGTAAATATGCAGTCATTTATATAGTGTAAGGAAAGTTAGGGAGCGACACCAGTGTAGGCTTGGAACATAGACTGTTCCACGTAGCCGACACACAGGCAGGCACAGCTGGGACCCATGCCAGTGTCCATGGCTCACCTTGTGATTAAAGGAAGTGGGAGGACGTTCTGCCAGACGGAGGTGAATGGTGGTGGAGGGGAGCTGGTTGGGTCTGGTATCCCGATGGAAGCGGAGAGCTTTGAGACCTTCCTGGTGGTGGGGCCGGGGGCGGGGGGGGGGGGGCGGTGAGTTGCTGGACGTGTATTGGGATTGGACATCCATAGTAAAAATAAAATGAACGGGGATATATGTGGGATGAAACCAATTCAACTACAACTGAATGATCGAGGACCCAAAATTAAATCAAAACCACGACATTAGACCCGATAAGTACGTTAGTTCCAAGGATGTTGCTGGAGCAAACACACACTTATGGTCAAAGAGAAGTGGATATTATACACTCCTGACAGAAAGCTATCATACCCCCGTATTCTCTCATTTGCCTTCTTCTATCCGGCTGAAGGTACAAGACAGCACGTACTACAGGCTCGTGGATAGCTTCAACTCCCCTGTTATGTCTGTTGAGTGGTGCCCAAGTACAATAAGATGGAGCCTTGATCTCACAATCTACCCCGTTACGATGCGGCACCTGATTATTTACCCGCACTGTGCTTTCTTTGTCGCCCTTACATTTTATTCTGCATTCTGTTATTGCTTAACATTGTTCTCTCTCTATTCACTGTGCAATGATCTGATCTCTCTGAACAGCGTGAAAGCGAAGCTTTTCACCGTAGCTCGGTATGTGACAAAAATCATTTTAATGTCCACTGAATGTGATGCCGCAGAGCAGGGAACGCCGGGCTCCGGACAGCGCAGCGTTTCCCGGTGGGCAATACAACGCGCAGCAAAAGCTGCTAGATCACCAGCGTCCCTGGGTGGGCTCGAACCACCAACCTTCCGGTTAACAGCCGAACGCGCTCACCGATTGCGCCACAGAGACAAGCGAGAAAAGGCTTTAATAAATGGTCCATTCCGGCGTTGGAAGATGGTGACTAACAATCGATGCTGTGACTCGGCTTTTCACAATCTGCATGCATGGTTTGCATCAGAAGGTGACGCACAACATCAAACAGAAAACAGTGGAACCACATATTGGTCAGATTTAGAAGGGGAAATACCAAACTAAGTTCCCAGTGCATCGCCAAAACATTCGGCCACGAGTACACACTCCTCAAAGAAGGACATTTTACATGGGACGTAATCACTCTGTCCCGGGACGGATGAGGACAGCATCGATCCCGGGGTCAGAGAAACAGGACTGCTCCTGAACTAAAAGCTGAAACAGCCGGAAATACTGTACAGTTTAGGCAGCGTCTGTGGAGGGAGAAACCGAGTTCACGTTTCAGGTCGATGACCTTTCACAGCTCCGAGCTCGCAGTCAGACGGAAGGAGTCTCCCGGAGTCTCTGCAGGGTGGCCTGAGCTGGGTGAAGGCACCGATTCCACTCGCTCTCTCCTTTCTGACTCTTTGAACTGTAAACCTTAAATCGAGCACAAGAACAGCCTTTTTTTAACTTTTAAAATGTGGCAGAGGCAGATGAACCAAATATTGTTCCACGTCACCGCGTGTTACGTCGAATAACTCTGTGATACAGAGTCGCTGAGGGGAGATTTCACAAAGCAGAAAACAAAGTGCCTCCTATCGGTTGACTCTCACTCCCGGGGTCACAGCAGACCGACTGCTCTGTATTCCCAAAGAACAGATCACTTCAACTCCAAACTCGGACTTAACCTCTTTAACCTCCAGAAGTTTTCGGATGACTCCGCCATTGTTGGATGCATCAGCAAGGGAGATAAGGCTGAGTACAGGGCTACGGTAGGAAACTTTGTCACATGGTGTGAGCAGAATTATCTGCACTTAATGTGAAAAAGACTAAGGAGCTGGTAGTAGACCTGAGGAGAGCTAAGGTACCGATGACCCCTGTTTCCATCCAGGGGGTCAGTGTGGACATGGTGGAGGATTACAGATACCTGGGGATACGAATTGAGAATAAACTGGACTAGTCAGAGAACACTGAGGCTGTCTACAAGAAGGGCCAGAGCCGTCTCTATTTCCTGAGGAGACTGAGTCCTTTAACATCTGCCGGACGATGCTGAGGATGTTGTACGAGTCTGTGGTGGCCAGTGCTATCATGTTTGCTGTCGTGTGCTGGTGCAGCAGGCTGAGGGTGGCAGACACCAACAGAATCAACAAACTCATTTGTAAGGTCGTTCATATTCTGGGATGGAACTGGGCTGTCTGAAAAGAGGATGCTGTCTAAGTTGCATGCCATCTTGGTCAATGTTTCCCATACACTACATAATGTACTGGGTGGGCAGAGGAGTACATTCAGCCAGAGACTCATTCCTCCGAGATGCAACACTGAGCGTCATAGGACGTCATTCCTGCTTGTGGTCATCAACGTTTACAACTCCTCCCTTGGAGGATCAGACATCCTGAACCAATAGGCTGGTCCTGGACTTATTTCATAATTTAATGGTATAATTTACATATTACTATTTAACTATATGGTTCTATTACTAGTTATTATTTACGGAACAACTGTACGAAAACCAATTTCCCCCGAGAATAATAAATTATGACTATGAGTATGACTATGACTATTTAACCCTTTTCAAATTACTTGGTAAATTCGAGTTGCAATTACATTTAATATGTAAACAGCAAAACCATTTCCCTGTCGGGGAAATTAACCCCCGTCCTCCCCGTGACAGACGGGGATACTAACCACTAAACGAGCGAGAAACCAATGCAAAAGTGTGATCTGTCGCTGGCATGTCCGGGTATAGTATAGCTTAAAGGGTCACCCCGATGCTTGTTCGTGACTATGGTATCGACGCTTTTACACAGACACTTCTTCCTGTCCGAACGGAAAGGGCTCGGAATCGTTTCCGATTCAGCGGATCATTGTGTAAAGCACTGTCCAGATGCGACTCATCCATTCCGGCCTGATTGTGTGTTGGGGTGAGGAGCATTCATCAATAGAATTCATTGGCTGATTAACTGATGCAGGAAAATATTTTCCAGATTTTCCACTTTGCCCACACTGGTAAGTCTGATCACCTGGCTCGACTCCTACTCCCTAAGTATAGGCAGATGCTGAATTCTGCTGAATCAGTAGTGAGGATTAAAAAGGGTATTGACAAGGGAGGTGCAGGGGCGCTTGCAGGACTGCTTTGAATCTGTGGACAGGACTGTATTCGGGATTCATCTAGCAGTCTTAATGAGTACGCCACAGTTGTCACTGACTTCATTAAAATCTGTGTGGATGAGTGTGTGCCTAGGAAACCATATTGTACATACTGGAACCAAAAGCCGATGAAACAGAAATGTCCATCTTCGACCATTGCACACATGTAATTTAAACTCTTTTGTCATTTCTCCTTCCATTATTCAACTGAAAGCCGGTGGATTCCCTTGTATCTCCAGCTTTAAAACGCACTGATAACTGATGAACAGCAGAAGATGCTTTCGATCCAGCGTCCTCGGGGTTATGGGCCCGTCATGGTTCCACTGCGACACTCTGCTACATATAGTCATTGGAATTGCTGTGCAATGTTTTTGAATTTCCCTACCGATACAGCAACGTCTTCTCCCGCATGTTACAGGCTTATCCGCGCTTCAACGACGGAAATGAATGCCGAGCACAGAGTAATTTCCTCATCTGGGAATGAACCCGAGACTTCGTACATGCAAAGCATGTGCTCGCCCACTGAACTACATCTGCACAAGGACTGCTAAATCTCTTTGCATCTCCAATTGTTGATATTTTCCCCGTTTAGAAAATATGCCACATTTATTTCTACTACTGAAGTGCATGACCATGCATTTCACAACATTGTATTTCATTTGCACTCACTTGTCCATTCCCCTCATCTGTCCAAGTCCTTCTGCAGCCTACCTGTTTCATCAACACTACCTGCCCCTCCACCAATCTTCGTATCATCTGCGAACATGGGAACAAAGCCATTTATTCCATCATCTAAACCATTGATATGCAGCATAAAAAGAAGTGGTCACAACACTGACCACTGCGGAACACAAGTCAGTGGCAGCCAAGCGCAAAAGGATACTTATATTTCTACTTGCTGTCTCCTACCAACCAGCCAATGCTCTAACCATGCCAGTTACTTTGATTTAATACTATGGGCTCTTAACTTGGTAAGCAGCCTCATGTGTTACATCTTCTCAAAAGCTATCTTAAAGTACAAATAAACAACATTCACTACATCCCCTTTATCTATACTACGTGCAGTCTCCTCAAAGAATTCCAGCAGGTTCGTCAAGCAAGTTTTCCCCTTAAGGAAAACATGCTGACTTTCCTATCTTGTCCCATGTTATTCCATAACCTCATTCTTAGTAGCAAATATGTAACAAAACACAAAGGCTGGACGTTGACCAACAGGAAACAGAAGTTGGAGTGGGCGATTCCGCCTTTCGAGTCCGCTCCACTATTCATTGCAGTGGACAGGATTCGAACCTGCGTGGAGACAACCCAAAATGGATTTCCAGTCCGTCACCTTCACCACTTCCTCCACATGCGACAGGGGCAGCAGAGATCCGGAGTCAGAGAAACAGAGTTGACCCTGAACTAAACGCAGAAACTGCTGGATATACTCAGCGGATACGACAACATCAGTGAAGCGAGAAACAGGGTTCATATTTTGCTAGGTGACCTTTCACCCTAAACTCCATGCGGGTACTCAGGCGGAGAGAAACTCAATTATCGGCGCAGGGATCCTTCACATCACGACTACAATCCCCAAGATCCACATGTGGGCCTCTGCAGCAGCAGCAATGGTTTTTGCCGTTTCCAAGCTGTCCTGGAGAAGGCGGAGCCGGGCCTAATTCCGTAACCACTGCTCTACGTGTGCGGAGCGATCTCCCACTGGGCTGTCAATGACGGAGCTCCAGGACCCAAGTACTGATGGAGGTGGTAAGGTCTGCAGGGTTGCAGGGCGGGCATCCGGACTTGTTTCACTCTTCACTCTCCTCCCCCTTTCTGAGCCATCCAACAAGCTGACTGGGCCGCTTCAGAGGGCGGTCACCAGGTAACAACGCTGGTGTGGACTGGATTCACGGCCTGCGGAAAACGGGTAAGGACGGCGGGTTGTCTGCTCCCAGCGTTCAATAAACTGAGAAAAGCCAGAGTATTATCAATAAATTGCGTGGAATCGGAACTCAGAGAGCACATTCAAAGTCCAAAGTAATATCATTATCAAAGTGCGAATGTGTCTCCATACATTACACTGGGATTCATTTACTTGCTGGCCTTCACAGTAGATCTGAGAAATACAACAGTATCAATGAACGAAGACCTACACACAAGCAGAATGGCAAACAAGCAATGTGAAAATAAGTAAATTAATAACAAACAAACAAATAAATAAACAAATAAATACAAAAAAAAACAAATAGATATGTGCCTGTATATGGGCGGACTGGTCCTGTGAGCCGTGGCATTCCCTAGCGGGCGTCCTGCGTCGGGGTGGCCACTGGGGGTCTGTCGAGAGATGATCTCGTTGGGCTGTGAGGTCTGGACTATAAACATGCATCTTTGTATTTTACTGATAATCTCCGTGTGCTTGTTGAATTGTATGTGAGAGGACTAGGCATCAATCTCGGTGTCGCGGAGGGTGGGGGCGCGGTGGTGATCGTCGGGACTCTTAAATTCTTTGAACGTGCTTTTTTCAGTCTGTTGGTAATGTGTTTTAGCACCTGGATGCGCTCGGATAACACCGAGTTCTGGTGGCCACATTACGGAGAGGACATGATTATACCAGGATGCGTGCGGAGAAGGTTTACCGGGATATTGCCCGGGCGCTCAGGATGAGGCTTTTCATTCCAGAATAATCTGCTCTCCGGGTGAGGATTTTCATTCTGGAACATTCCCTTCTCTCAGCTCCTCCGTCTCCACCCCATCTGCTCTCAGAATCTGGTTTTCATGCTAGAAAGAAGGAGATGACCTGGTTTTTAAAAGAAAGGGGCTTCCTTTCCTCCACCATCAACGCAGCCTCAACCGCATCTTTTCCATTTCACGCACTTCTGCTCGAACCCCATCCTCCCGTCACTTTACCAGGGATAGGGATCCTCCTGTCCTCACCTACCACCACACCAGCCTCCGTGTCCAGCAAATAGTACCAGGGATAGGGATCCTCCTGTTCTCACCTACCACCACACCAGCCTCCGTGTCCAGCAAATAATTCCCCGTAACTTCCACCATTCCCAATGGGATCCCACCACCAAGCACATCTTTCCCTCCCCCGCATCGCCCGACCCCACTTTCTGACTCCAGGAAGATGATGAATATTATTGTATGTTTAAACAAATGTCTAACAACTCTCTTGAGATAATATTACATTTTTTGAATCATAATTGGAATTGAGCCCATCTTCCCTCCTCACGGAAAATGGCAATTGTAGTGTCTATTCTAAAACCTGGGAACACCCCCTTGCCCCGTCAGATCCTTCTAGTAATAGACCAATATCATTGACGTCCCATTTATGTAAATTTATGGACCGTGTAGTATTTGAGCGATTGGACTATATTTGGGAAAAGAGATATGACGTAGTGTTGTTAAAATACTGGATAAATTTGAGGGTCAAGCACTGGTTCCATGCCACATATCTCAAATCAGTCAATATTTTTCTGCATAAAACTCAGCAGCTACCTTAACGCAGTGAGCTTCCAATCTATATGGCCTCCTGTACTGCCGTGATGAGGCCACACTCGGCTAGAAGGAACAACACCTTATATTCCGTCTGGGTAGCCTTAAATTTGATGGCATGAACATCGATTTCTTGATTTTCCAGTCATGTTCTCACGTCCCTCATCATTCCCCATCCCCTTTATTCCCTCTCACCATATCTCCGTGCCTGGCCATCGCCTCCCTCTGGTCCTTCTCCCTCCTTTTTTTTCTTCCATGGCCTTTTATTCTATCCCTCTTCTCCCGCCCTGTATCTGTTTCACCCATAAAATTCCCAACTCTTTATTTTATTCTCCCCCCTTCCCGGTTTAACCAGTCACGTCGTGCTTCTCTACTTCCCCTCCCACCTGTTAAATTTACTCAGCTCTTTTTATCCAGTCCTGCCAAAGGGTCTCAGCCTGAAACGTCGACTGTACTTCTATCCATAAATGCTGCCTGGCCTGCAGAGTTCCTCCAGCATTTTGTGTCTGTTGCTTGGAGTTCCAGTGTCTGCAGATTCTCTCTTGTTTATTATTCAATGTCAACAGGCATTTCATATGACAACTGTCAAAGTCCCACTCAGTTAGAAATATCGATATTGTTACACGAGCGTGGCGGTGGATGAACCCAAGTGCAGAACACGGGCACGGGGGTAGAGTCGGGAGGCGTTGATGCCATGGCGGGCGGGAATCGGTTTCCAGGAGAGTCTTTACCCGGGGTCTTATGTTTGAAGAGAATGCAGGAGCGATGCTAGACTTAGAACTGTCAGTCCGAAGAACCATGAAACGAGGTTACTCACACCGGAGTCGACCAACGAACTGGCAGCTCCTTGTTGTGACCACTGGGTCTTTATCCTGAATTTTCTGATGGAAAGCAGGTGTCTGTAGTTAGTGCAACCTGGGAATTTAACTAATTTCCCCCTGGGATCAATAAAGTATGGCTATGACTATGACGACTATGAATGATTGGAATTTAAACGAGGGGATCGAGGCCGAATTCCTGAGGTAAATAGCACTGTAGTAGATTGCCACAAGGGACCATGACAGTTCTCCTCCCTCAACGGGAGCCTCCACGCGATCCGCCAGGCCTGTCTGGATGGTCCCGATGAAAGTCCTGTATGAGAGAAGGGTCTAGGATGAAGGAGCGTGGGACCCAGGAACGCTCTTCTGGACCGTATCCTTCCCAGTATACCAGGTATTGGAAACCCCTGCCCCGACGGCGCACATCCAGTAGTCGTTGGCCGGTGTATGCCGGAAGGTTATCGATGATACGGGCAGGTGGGGGAGTCTCAGCCGGAGGACACAAGGGGCTGACGGAAACTGGCTTTAAATGGGAAACATGAAAATTCGGGTGGATGCACATAGGTCTTGGCAGTTTCAGGCGGACCGCTGTGAGATTGATAACAGTTTCGACTTTGAATAGTCCCAGGAAGCGAGGGACGAGTTTCCTATGCTCGTTCTTGAGAGGGATGTCCTCGGATGAAAGCCATACCATCTGCCCCGGTTGGTACTTAGGCGCTGGAATACAGTGTCGGACGGCCGTCTTTTTATTGCGATTTGCTGCTCTGAGTGGGGCCGTGCATGGCTCCTCCCAAACCTTAAAGCACCGATCGTATATAGTCCTAAACCGACGGTACTGCAATCTCCTCTTCGTGCGCGGGGAACAGCGAGGATTGGTACACCAGGGAGGACTCGAATGTGGACCTTACAATGGCAGTGCTCACCAGAGAGTTTTGGACGTACTCAACTCACGGGAGGTGGTCGCTCCAGGTCCACGGGTTGTTTGCCATTACGCAACATAGTGTCGCCTCCAAGCTTTGGTTGACGCGTTCCGTCTGCCCGTTCGTCTGGGGGTGGAAGCCGGATGACAGACTGACCGATGCACCTAAGGCTTGACAGAAGGCCTGCCATACCTGCGAGACGAACTGGGGACCTCGATCGGTGACGATGTCCGCGGGGATTCCGTGGAGGCGGAAGACTTGGTGGACGAGAAGATCTGCGTTTTTTTGCGAGGGAGGGAGTTTAGGGAGGGCTACGAAGTGCACGTCCTTGGAGAACCGTTTTACCTCGGTGAGTACGGTGGTGTTTCCATGTGAAGAGGCTAGACCGGTGACGAAGTCTAGGGCGATGTGCGACCAGGGACAGGCAGAGGACGAAGTAAACCCGCAGGTGGCCGATGTGATGCTTTTCCCCGAGCACAGATGGAACATGCTGAGACATAATAACGTGTATCCGCCTCCATGGACGGCCACCAAGAGCGTTTTTTTTTCAGGAGCGCTAGGATCCGATCACTCCCGGGGTGGCAGGCGAACCGAGATGTGTGTTCCCACTGGAAAACCTGAGACCTGACGGAAACGGGCACATACAGACGATCGCCAGTTCCATTGCCGTTCTTTTACTTTGGACGGGATCACCCAAGTGAGGGTGGCAACCACACAGGATGGTGGCAGGATAGTGCCTGGGCTTGAATTGTCCGCCTTGGAGTCGTATTGGCGGGAAGCGCGTCCGGCTTCCTGTTCTTGGACCCTGAACGGTATGTGAGGGAAAACTTGAATAGTCCGAAAGATAACGCCCAACGGGCCTGTCGGGAGTTCGAACTTTTGGCGGTCTGAATATACCCCAGGTTTTCATGATCAGTCCACACCACAAACGCAGTTGTATTTTCCTCCTTATTGCCAACTCAAGCTGCAAGTCCACATTTGGGGAATCCTGCACAAAGACACCTAACTCCATTTGTATCTCTAATATCTAAATTTTCTCCTGACTTAAAAAAAAATCTGTTACTTAGAAAATGCAATACTTGTAAAATAATTGAATGATCTTTATTGTCATTATACATAGGTACAATGAAACTCTGTTTGGCTTCCTCTCAGGCAATTAAATAAAGCGGTAGATAAAATCAAGACAATAATAGAAACTCAGTATTAACTAGATATGTAACAGAAAATAAGTTGCAGTAGCACCAGCATATCACAGTAATGCAAGTGCAAGTTAGTGCAAGTATTTGAGACCTTGTTTGTGCATGTGTGTGCTCACAGTTTCGGTCATTGTTCTGTGGGAGTGGTGTGATAGAGGCCACAGCTCTGGGATAGAAGCTGTTCTTCAGTCTACTTGTTCTGGCTTTTAGTGTCCTGAACCTTTTGCTGGACGGCAGCGGGTCAAACAGGGTGTGGCCGGGGTGTGTGGTGTCTCTGGTTATGCTGATTGCTTTCCTCCTGAGTCTGCTAGAAAATATGATGTCCAGTCCTGGGAGCTCCATCCCGACAATTCGCTGGGCCGCCTTCTCCACGCGATGCAGGTCTTGTCACTCAGCGGCTGTGCAGCTGGCATACCACACTGTGGCGCTGTTGGTCAAGATGGTTTGAATTGTGCTTCGGTAGAAGTTAAGCAGCAGCTCTTCTGGAAGTTTGGCCTGTTTCAGCTTTCTGAGGAAGAAGAGTCTTTGTTGTGCTTTTTTTTTGCAAGCAGCGAGGTGTTGGTGGTCCATTTCAGATGTTTTGACATCATAACTCCAAGGACCTTTAGGTTTTCCTCACTTTCCACTACCTCTCCAAGTATATGGAGGGGGCTGTGTACTCTGTCCTTTGATCTCCTGGAGTCAATGATCATCTCTTTTGTTTTACAAGTGTTAAGCACCAGGTCGTTGTCCTTACACCACTCCGTCAGATGATCCACCTCAAACCTGTAGGCTGTTTCCACAGAAGAGGAGAAGTTTGCTGCCTTAGGGTGAATAAATCTACTGGCCCAACAAGGTGGTCCCTCAGACCTTGTGGGAGGATAATGCAGAAATTGCAGGGTCCCAGCAGAGATATTTTAAACCTCCTCATCCACGGGTGCGGTACTAGAGGATTGGAAGATAGTTAATGTTGTTCTGTTGTTTAAGAGAGGGTCTACAAATTAGCCAAGAAATCATAGGCCAGTGAGCCTAATATCAGTTGTTGGAAGGTTATTGGAAGGTATTCTAAGCAACCATAGATATAATTATTTGAATAGAGAGGGACTGATTGGGAATAGTTAATATGGCTTTGTGCATTGTACGTCATGCCTAACCAATCTTGTAGAGTGTTTTTGAGGAAGTTACCAGGAAGGTTGATGAAGCTGATATAGTTTCAACGTTTTTTATCCAAAATTAAAAGGACTATCCACACAAAAATATACAAAATACAAACGTTAAATATTTATAGGACCTAAGAGTCAGATTGCAATGTGAATATTACAGTCTATAACACAGTCACTTCCTGGAGGTGAGGTGGGAGAGTCACCGTTCCTGGAAATCCGCCCCCACCCTCCCCAGACTGATTCTACTTACGACGCTCCCCAGTTTTCCGGCGGCTCCACTGATTGACAGCTCCCGCTGCCCCGTCACGTGACAAACACGAGGTGACGTCACAGGGGTCCCACCGTCACCGCCGTCGTTTCCCTGGAAACGGTCCAGGGCGGGAAGTCCGAGATGGCGGAGCCGGTCTCTACTTGTTGGGGTTTCGTCTCCGCTGTGGGATCCGCCTCTCCTCTTCCTGCCCGCGGAACAGTGAGTGTCTGTCAGCGCCTCACTGCACCGGCTCTCTGCCTCAGGTACAATATTTAAAACATATTTGCACAGTCACATGGATGGGAAAGGTTGAGAGGGATACGGGCCTAATGCAGGCAGATGGGCCGAGTTCAGGTCGACAACTTGGTCGGCGGGGATGAGTTGTACCGAAGGGACTGTTTCATTTCTGTATAAACCAGTGACTCTATTTTGGGAGTTAATTCCAGATGCCAGTTATTCTCTGTGTGAAATATTTACCCCTCAGATCCCCTTTAAATCTGTCTTTAAACAGTTTTGTCCAACTCTAATGAGAGGCAGTTCTTTGGCTGACAAGGCAAGTAGAACACACAACCCTGTCTACCTGTGATGCCACATACAGGGAACTGTGTAACAATATTAGAGGCACATGCCCAGGGGCTTCAGTGAGCAAGGCCCAGAGGCATATGAACGCCTGACCACAGCAGTCCTCCACTGCAGTGGGGTTTGTCACCTTCATTCTTAGCTGTGAGCTTGTTCCACTGAACCCCTTATCCTCTGAGAAGATATTTGCACCCTCCCACTGTGACCAAGCTGTCAGACATTTCTCCTAATATCACCCAGAGTACTTCACCAAATTCCCATATAAAAGTACAGGGTGCACAGAGGATGGGAACACTTTGGTCACCTTTTGAGGGGTTTGGTTCACTGTGTGACTATTAATACCTTTATCCAACAAAAATCCATCGCACTTGGTCTGTCTCCTACCCTGCCTTGGTGATTCAAATACTCATCCAAATGGTCCTTAAACACCAGCCTGCACCACCCCTTCAGGCAGTGTGTTCCAGATTGTAACCTCCTTCTGGGGAAAGGGGAAAGAGGACAGTTTTCATCATATCATCGTTAAACCACACATTTCTCTCGTTAATCCTATGTTCAAAAACACCTCATACTTGTGTGTATTAAATTCCATCTGCCACTTTTCCAGCTAGTCCACATCACATGTCCATATTTGTTAGCCTTCTTCACTGTCCACTGCACGACTTATCTTGGTGTCATCTGCAAACTTCCTGATCCAGTTCACCACATTCTCATCCAGATCATTAATACTGTACAGATGGAAAACAACAATGACCCAGCACCTGGAAGTTCAACCAGGGCAGGATGTACACAGTGAATGACAGTTTCCTGAGAAGCGTTTGTGAACAGAGACTTTGTGTGTTTCTGTCTCCACCACCTCCTCTGACGGCTCATTTGGAATACCAGCAATTCTCTTGTGTGTAATATTTACCCTGCAGATCCCCTTTAAATCACCTCCCCCACATTAAAACTATTCCCTTTAGATTTACACCTATACCGAGGGAAATTGTCTCTGTCTCTCTAACCTCTGTACGTCTCAGATAATTTTATCCACCTCCATCACCTCACCCTTCAGATCCTCTTTAAACCTCCAACCTGTCATGTTAAATCTATTCCCTGCAGTTTCAAGAGGGAGAAAACTGTTCCTTCCCATGAAGACCCGAGGGAGTGAACAATTTCTGTCAATCATCCCTAGAAGTTATCCCCATTGATCGATCAAACTGAATCTCTTGCCCTGCACCAGCTCCTCAGCCACACATTCATCAGTGGTATATTTCTATATCTCCCTGCACTAACAAGTGTCACTGGGAGTAATAAACAGCTTACTATTTCTTAGTTTCTGTCTTATTTCTCTAAATTCACTGCACAGGACCACATCCCTCCTCCTCCTTACGTTGCAATTACCAACATGCACCGTCCACCATGATGTCTGGCTGGTCAGCCTTCCATTTGAAATGTCCTGCAGCTGCTCCGAGACCATCAGACCATAAAACACAGGAGCAGAATTAGGCCATTTGGCCCATCCAGTCTGCTGCACCATTCTACCAGGAGTAAGAGATCATGACAGATCTCTGAACTCTCTCAGACCCTCTTTTCGTCCCCACAGTCGAGAACCTCCACATTAAATATACCCAGTGAATTGGCCACAGCCGTCTGTGGGGATGAATTCAGAGTCAGAACCAGAATCAGGTTTGTTACCACTGGCGTGTGTCATGAAATTTGTTAATGTAGCAGCAGCAGTTCAATGCAGTACATGATAATATAGAAAGAATAAATAAATCAGTATATGTGTATATGGATATGTAGATTAAGTAGATTAACTAGAGTGCAAAGACAGAAATAACGTGTATTATAAATGCTATACATCGAATACACCTATAGCAGTTTTTGAGTGTTTTAAAGTGACAAACCAAAAATCTTCAAACTCCTGATGAGATATATCCACTGTCTTGCCCTCTTTGTACCGTAGCTGCATGAATATGTTGGGACCAGGTTAGATCCTCAGAGATATTGATATCCAGGAACTTGAAATTGTTTCCTCTCTCCACTTCTGATCCCTCCATGAGGATTGGTTCGTGTTCCCTCGTCTTACCCTTCCTGAGGTCGACAATCAGTTCTTTTGTCTGACTGACATTGAGTGCAATGTTCTCGCTGCGACACCACAGCTGGTATATCTCATTCCTCTGTGCCCCCTCATCTCCATCTGAGTTTCTACCAACAGTGGTTGTGTCATCAGCAAATTTGTAGATGGTATTTGAGCTATGCCTAGCCTCACAGTCATGGGTATATAGAGAGTAGAGCAGTGGGCTAAGCACACACCCCTGAGGTGTACCAGTGTTGATCATCAGCGAGGGGGAGATATTATCACCAATCCGCACAGATTGTGGTCTCTCGGTTGGTAAGTCGAGGATCCAATTGCAGAGGGACCGGATTCTGTAGCTTATTGATCAGGATTGTGGGAATGATGGGGTTAAACAGTGAGCTCTATTCAATGAACAGCATCCTGACATGGGCTGCTCAGATTCACTGCCCTTTACTAAGGAAATTACTCCATATCTTTGTTCTAACAGGATGTCCTAGTATTCTGAGGATGTGCCATGTGGTTGTAGATGCCCCACTATCAGAAACATCCTCTCCACGTCCACTCTATCTCAACCTTTCAATATTTGATAGGTTTCAATGAGATCCCCTCTTTCTTCTAAACTCCAGTGAGTACAGACAGGCCCAGAGCCATCAAAGATCCTCATGCATTAACCCTTTCATTGCTGACATCACTCTTGTGAACCTCCTCTGGACCCTTTCCAATGCTAGCTCATACTTTTTTAGATAAGGGGCCCAAAACAGTTCACAATACTCCAAGTGTGATTGAGCAAATGCCTCATCAATCCTCAGCATTACATCCTTGCTTCTGTGCAGTAGTCCTCTGGAAATGAATGCTAACATTGCATTTGGCTTCCTCACCACCGACTCTGCCGGCAAGTCTATCTTTTGGAAATCCTGCATATCTCAGAGATACCTGACCCTGGTACCCAGGAGGCAACACATTATCCTGGCATCTCTGATGCTGCCACAGAATCTCCTGCATGTCCCCTGTACTGTGAGAGTGCTGTCATTACTGCTCTGCTTGTCCTTTCCTCACGCAGAGCATCAGACCCGGCTGTCAGTACCACCGACCTGACGGCTGCTGTGCTCTGGTTTGTCATCCTCTCAGGGATATCGAAAGGAGTGTACAGCCACAGGGAGACATTGCACTGTCTGTCCCTTCCTCTTTCCAGTCATGGTGGTCACTAAACTATCTGCAGCCTGATCTCAGGTGTGACCAACTCACTGAATCTCTGGTCTCAGCATCCTGAAAACTCAAGATCTGTCCATCTCCAGCTCAGTGTCCTTCACATGGTCAGTCAGGAGCTGCAGATGGTGCATTTCCCTGATGTGAAGTTGTCGGGGACGCTGACTGACTCCCTGATCTCCCACATCTTGAGGTGGAGCTTGTCATTGCCATAAATGCCATTTCAACTACTCCAACAGGGAGAGGAATTCCAAAGAAAACCTCTGAAATCTGACTTCCCAAAGTTCTTTGGCTCATCTGCCATTTCTCTGTCCGTATTTACAGCTGGTCTATATTCTGCTGAATCCTGAATGAGGAAAGAGGACCGGGTCGAGACAACAGAGACTTGTGGAGAAGAGGAGTTCTCCACTTGGACTGCACGTGGACATACCCGACCAAAACTTTTCCATGGAGGGCTTCCAGACCGTTCGGGCTGACCGGAAGTTCACTGAGAGCGGGAAGCGTAAAGGAGTTGGGGGCTTGCTGTTCTGGTTAACAACGGATGATGCAATCCTGGTCATATTGCGATCGAGGAACGTGTTTGTAGCCCGGATATTGAACTTTTTGCTGTTGGACTCCGGCCATATTCCACTGCGACACAACTGGGCGTCATGGGAGGTTGTTCCTGACTGTGGCCATCGAACTTTGCAGCTCCTCCCGTGGAGGGTCAGTCACCATGAGCCAACAGGCTGGTCCTGGACTTATTTCTATATTTCTGCTTTATTCTTGGTTGGTGCAGCTGTAACAAAACCCAGTTTCCCTCTGGATCAATAAAGTATGTCTATGTCTATGTCTATCCTGTGTGAACCTTGCACTGTATCCACAACTCCACTAAATTCTCTGTCTCTTCAGACCTACAAATCAGCCCAGCTTGATTTTCATTCAAGTCACTTCACAAAGAGCAGACACATCAAAGTTGCTGGCAAACGCAGCAGGCCAGGCAGCATCTCTAGGAAGAGGTACAGTCGACGTTTCAGGCCGAGACCCTTCATCAGGACAGAGTTCCCAGTACTGATCCTTGTGGGGTACCACTGTTCACAGGTCTCCAGTCAGAATCACACCCCTCAACCATTACCTTCTGTTTTCTCTGACCAAGCTACACTTTGAATATATTCTACCAAATATCTATTCAGCCCATGTGCCTTCTTGCTTTCGATCAGTGCCTTTGTTGAAAGCTTCACCAGAGTCCACATGCTCTATATCCACTACCCGGCCCTCAGCAATTGAATTTCTCACTTTAAAAATTCAACCGAGTTTGCAAGACTTGACGTTGCCCATGCAAAGAGATTTTTGCTACTCTGAATGCGTTTATGCTTTCTCAGAAACAAGTTGATCCCATTGTTAAAGATCATTTCCAAAAATAACCCTACCACTAATGTAAGAGTCACCAGGGTATAGTTTCCTGTCTTGTCCCTATTGCAGTTCTTAAAAAGGGGAAGAATATTTGTCATTTTCCACTCTTCTGCATCCTGGCCTGTAATTAAAAGATCATCAGTTTTGAGTTTTATTAAATTTTTGACCTTATTTTAACCCTCAACCATCAGGTTTTTGAACCAAAGTTCAAAGTACATTTATTATCAAAGTATGCTTATATTCTACAAACTTGAGGATCGTTCCAAACAGGCTGCCATAAAACAAAGAAAGCCAAAAGAACCCACTAATAAAGCAAGAAGACTGTCAAACACCCAATGTGCAGAAAGGAAAATAAATCATGCAAACAATAAACACAAGCAAATACTGTAGCATTTTGAACTGAAATCCTCAGAGAGTCCATCCACAGATGCTTAGTTCA
The DNA here is from genome assembly GCF_030028105.1 of Mobula birostris. Classification (NCBI taxonomy): domain Eukaryota; kingdom Metazoa; phylum Chordata; class Chondrichthyes; order Myliobatiformes; family Myliobatidae; genus Mobula; species Mobula birostris. Next base: position 30,728,911 of record NC_092397.1, read on the forward strand.
GCGCAGAATGGAGCAGCGAGCTGAACCGGCTCATCCCTGGCCTCGGGCCAACACACTGACCATTTCAATCTGACCTGGCTCCTAAATCATCATCCAAACACTGGGTTCAGTTGCTTCGATACGAGCTGGGGCCTGGTCCCTGCTGCCTCCATTTGGCCTGTACCTGACTTTTCCATTTGGGCCCGGCGTTTAAATCAACCGAACTTCGTGTCTTCCTCACTCTCAGTGACGGGTCCGCTGTCTCACCTCTGTTCTGCCACATCAAATTGCCTCCAAGTCCAAAGGGAAGTTACAGGCTATTCATTTACTAGAAAAAGAGATTTAACTTCACTTAACTCATCACTGAACTGTTTCCCACAATCTATGGACTCACTTTCACGACTTCTGCATCTTATGTTCTCTATTTATTTCTCATTTCTTTATGATTATTATTATTTTCTCTCTTGTATTTGCACACGTTGTTGTCGTTTACACATTGGTTATTTGGTTACCTGGTTGGGTGCGGTGTTTCATTGATTATGTTGTGGTTCTTGGATTAACTGAGTAAGACCATAAGACATAGCAGCAGAATTAGGCCATTTGGCCCATCGTGTCTGCCCCACCATTCAATCATGGCTGACGCTTGTTTCTCCTCCTCAGCCTCACTCCTCGGCCTTTTCCCCGAAGCCTTTGATGCCCCATCCAGTCAAGGAACTATCCAGCTCTGCCTTAAATACACCCAACGACCTGGCCCCCACAGCTGCCTCTGGTAATAAATTCCACAAATTCACCACACTCTGGCTAAAGAAATTTCTCTGCATCTCTGATTTAAATGGGCGCCCCTTTACCCTGAGGCTGTGCCCACTTGTCTTAGACTCCCTCGCCATGGGAAATGGGGAACATCTTTTCCACATCTACTCTGTCTAGTCCATTCAACATTTGAAAGGTTTCAATGAGATCCCCTCTTATCCTTCTAAATTCCAGCGAGTACAGACCCAGAGCTATCAAACATTCCTCAGAGCCTAACACTCTCAATCCTGGAATCATCCTATGAACCTCCTCTGAACCCTCTTCAATGCCACCACATCTTTTCCTAGTTGAGGAGCCCGAAATTGTTCACTGTCGTCAAGGTGAGGTCTCACCAGTGCCTTATAAAGCCTCAGCATCACATCCCTACTCTTATATTTGAGACCCCTTGAAAGGAATGTTAATTATAATATTTGCCTTCCTCATCACCAACTCTACCTGCAAGTCAACCTTTAGGTTGTTCGGCACGAGGACTGCCAATTCCCTTAGCATCTCAGATTTTTGGATTTTCTGCCCATTTAGAAAAAGGTCTGCACATTTATTTCTACTACCGAAGAGCATGACCATGCATTTTCTGACATTGTATTTCATTTGCTACTCTCCTGCCCATCTCCTGATCTGTTTAAGTCCTTCTGCAGCCTACCCATTTCCTCAACACTACCTGCCCCTCCGCCAGTCTTCATATCATCTGCAAACTTGACAACAAAGCCATCTATTTCATCTTCTATATCATTGATATCCAGCATAAAAAGAAGCAGTCATAACACTGACTCCTGCAGAACACCACTACTTACTGGCAACCAACCAGAAAAGGATCCTTTTATTACCACTCGCTGCCTTCTCCCAATCAGTCAATGCTTGTAACTTTCCTGTAATACCATGGGCTCTTAATGTGGTAAGCAGCCTCATATGTGGCACCTTATCAAATGCCTTCTAAAAGTCCAAATATCCAACGTGGACTGCATCCCGTTTACCCATTCTACATGTAATCTTCTCAAAGAATTCCAACAGGTTCATCAGGCAATATGTTCCCTTAAGGAAACCATGCTGTATTTGTCCTAGCAACACACATCCAAGTTGCTGGTGAACGCAGCAGGCCAGGCAGCATCTCTAGGAAGAGTTACGTTTGATGTTTCAGGCCGAGTCCCTTCATTAGGACTAACTGAAGGAAGAGCTGGTAAGAGATTTGAAAGTGGGAGGGGGAGATCCAAAATGATAGGAGAAGAAAGGAGGGGGAGGGATGGAACCAAGAGCTGGACAGGTGATTGGCAAAAGGGATATGAGAGGATCATGGGACAGGAGGCCCAGGGAGAAGGAAAAGGGAGAGGGGGGAGGAACTCAGAGGATGGGCAAGCGGTGTTGTCAGAGGGGCAGAGGGAGAAAAGGGAGAGTGAGAGAACGAATGTGTGTATATAAATAACGGGTGGGGTACAAGGGGGAGGTGGGGCATTAGCGGAAGTTAGAGAAGTCAATGTTTATGCCATCAGGTTGGAGGCTACCCAGACAATATAAGGTGTTGTTCCTCCAACCTGAGTGTGGCTTCATCTTTTCAGTAGAGGAGGCCATGGCTAGACATGTCAGAGTGGGAATGGGATGTGGAATTAAAATGTGTGGCCACTGGAAGATCCTTCTTTCTCTGGCAGACAGAGCGTAGGTGTTCAGCAAAACGATCTCCCAGTCTGCGTCGGGTCTCGCCAATATACAGAAGGCCACATTGGGAGCACCGAACGCAGTATATCACCCCAGCCGACTCACAGGTGAAGTGTCGCCTTACCTGGAAGGACTGTCTGGGGCCCTGAATAGTGGTAAGGGAGGAAGTGTAAGGGCATGTGTAGCACTTGTTCCGCTTACAAGGATAAGTGCCAGGAGGGAGATCAGTGGGGAGGGATGGTGGGGACGAATGGACAAGGGAGTTGCTTAGGGAGCGATCGCTGCAGACAGCAGGGGGGAGGGGGAGGGGGAGGGAAAGATGTGCTTAGTGGTGGGATCCCATTGGAGGTGGCGGAAGTTACGGAGAATAATATGTTGGACCCGGAGGCTGGTGGGGTGGTAGGTGAGAACCAGGGGAACCCTATTCCTAGTGGGGTGGCGGGAGGATGGGGTGAGGGCAGATGTGCGTGAAGTGGGGGAGGAAGGGAAGCCCCTTTCTTTAAAAAAGAAGGACATCTCCCTCGTCCTGGAATGAAAAGCCTCATCCTGAGAGCAGATGCGGCAGAGACGGAGGAATTGCAAGAAGGGGATGGCATTTTTGCAAGAGGCAGGATGAGAGGAGGAATAGTTCAGATCGCTGTGAGAGTCAGTAGGCTTATAGTAGACATCAGTAGATAAGCTGTCTCTGGAGATAGAGACAGAAAGATCTAGAAGGGGGAGGGAGGTGTCGGAAATGGACCAGGTAAACTTGAGGGCAGGGTGAAAGTTGGAGGCAAAGTTAATAAAGTCAATGAGCTCAGCATGCGTGCAGGAAGCAACACCAATGCAGTTGTCAATGTAGCAAAGGAAAAGTGGGGGACAGATGCCAGAATAGGTTTGGAACATAGATTGTTCCACAAAGCCAACAAAAGGCAGGCATAGCTCGGACCCATGTCGTTATTAACTTTGCCTCCCAACTTTCACCCAGTCGTCAAGTTTACCTGGTCCATTTCCGACACCTCCCTCCCCTTTCTAGATCTTTCTGTCTCTATCTCTGGAGACAGCTGATCTCCTGATGTCTACTATAAGCCTACTGACTCTCACAGCTATCTGAACTATTCCTCCTCTCATCCTGTCTCTTGTAAAAGTGCCATCCCCTTCTCGCAATTCCTCCGTCTCTGCCGCATCTGCTCTCAGGATGAGGCTTTTCATTCCAGGACGAGGGAGATGTCCTCCTTTTTTAAAGAAAGGGGCTTCCCTTCCTCCCCCATTTCACGCACATCTGCTCTCACTCCATCCTCCCGCCACCCCACTAGGAATAGGGTTCCCCTGGTCCTCACCTACCACCCCACCAGCCTCCGGGTCCAACATATTATTCTATGTAACTTCTGCCACCTCCAATGGGGTCCCACCACGAAGCACATCTTTCCCTCCCCCCCACTTCTGCTTTTTGCAGGGATCGCTCCCTATGCGACTCCCTTGTCCATTTTCGTCCCCCCATCCCTCCCCACTGATCTCCCTCCTGGCGTTTATCCTTGTAAGCGGAACAAGTGCTACACATGTCCTTACACTTCCTCCCTTACCACCATTCAGGGCCCCAGACAGTCCTTCCAGGTGAGGTGACACTTCACCTGTGAGTCGGCTGGGGTGATATACTGCGTTCGGTGCTCCCAATGTGGCCTTCTATATATTGGCGAGACCCGACGCAGACTGGGAGATTATTTTGCTGAACACCTACGCTCTGTCCGCCAGAGAAAGCAGGATCTCCCAGTGGCCACATACGTATTTTAATTCCACGTCCCATTCCCTTTCTGATATGTCTATCCATGGCCTCCTCTACTGTAAAGATGAAGCCACACTCAGGTTGGAGGAACAACACCTTATATTCTGTCCGGGTAGCCTCCAACCTGATTGCATGAACATTGACTTCTCTAACTTCCGCTAATGCCCCACCTCCCCCTCGTACCCCATACGTTATTTATGTACACACATTCTTTCTCTCACTCTCCTTTTTCTCCCTCTGTCCCTCTGACTATACCCCTTGCTCATCCTCTGGATTTTCCCCCCACTCCCCCTTTTCCTTCTCCCTGGGCCTCCTGTCCCATGATCCTCTCATATCCCTTTTGCCAATCACCTGTCCAGCTCTTGGCTCCATCCCTCCCCCTCCCGTCTTCTCCTATCATTTTGGATCTCATCCTCCCCCTCCCACTTTCAAATCTCTTACAAGCTCTTCCTTCAGTTAGTCCTGATGAAGGGTTTCGGCCTGAAACGTCGACTGTATCTCCTCCTAGAGATGCTGCCTGGCCTGCTGCGTTCACCAGCAACTTTGATGTGTGTTGCTTGAATTTCCAGCATCTGCAGAATTCCTCATGTTGGAGTATTTGTCCCATCTTGTTCTGTGTCTCCAAGTACTCCCTAACTTCTCCCTTACAAGTTGACTCCAACAACTTCCCAACCACTGAGTTCGGGCTAACTGGTCTATAATTTCCTTTCTGTTGCTTTCCTGGAGTCTTAAAGAGTGGGGTGATATTTGCAGCTTCCTAGTCATCTGGCACCATGCTAGAGTCCAATAATTTTGAAAGATAATTATTGATGCCCTCACAATCTATTGCTATCTCTTTCAGAACCGTAGGGTGCAGTACATCTGGTCCAGGTGACACATACACTCAGCCTTTTCAGCTTTTTGAGCACCTTCTCACTTGTAATAGTAACTGCACTCATTTCTCTTCCCTCACACCCTGCAATATCTGGCACACTGCTAGTGTCTTCTGCAAAGACTCATGCAAAACACCCATTTAGTTCATTTGCCATCTCCTTGTCCTCCTTTATTATTTCTCCACCCTCGTATTCCAGCGGTCCTATATCCACTCTCATCTCTCTTTTATTTTTAACATACTTGAAAAAACTATTACTACGCACTTTGATATTGTTTGCTATTTGTTTTCACATTTCATCTTTTCCCTCCTGTTATTCTTTCTGTAGGCTTTTAAAAGCTTTCCAATCCTCTGTCTTACCACTAATTTTTGCATTGTTGGATGCACTTTCTTTTGCTTTTACATTGGCTGTGACTTCCCTCATCAGCCCCATTTTGCCATTTAAGTGTTTCTTCATTTTTTGGAATACATCTATCCTGCATCTTCCTCATTTTTCCCACAAACTCACACCATTGCTTCTCTGCTTGATCTTTGCCAGTATCTGCTTCCAATTTACTTTGGCCAACTCCTCTCTCATACAACTGTAATATCTTGTTCTTCACTGAGATACTGATACGTCAGACTTTACTTTCTTTCTATCAAATTTCAAGCTGAACACAATCATATTGTCATCACTGTTTCCTAAGGATTCTTTTACCTGAAGCTCCATAATTACCTTGGTTTCACTATATAACACCCAATCTAATGTAGCTCATCCCTGTTCTAAAAAGCCATCTTGTCGGTATTCAACAAACTCACTCTCCTGTGATCTAATTCCAACCTGAATTTCCCAATCTACCTGCATGTTGAAATCTCCCATGACTATCATAACATTGCCCTTTGGCACGTCTTTGCTATTTCCTGTTGTAATCTGTGGTCCATATCCAGGCTGCTGTTTGGAGACCTGTATATAACTGCATCAGTGTCCTTTTACCCTTGCAGTTTCTTAACTCAATGCAGAATGATACAGCATCTTCTGATCCTATATCACATCTTTCTACTGAATTGATGCCACCCCCTCTGCCTACCTTCCTATCTCTCTGATACAACATGTAACCTTGGACATTCAGCTCCCAACTGCAAGCATCCTTCTGCCACGACACAGCGGTGGCCATGACATCATATCTGACAATCTGTAATAGGGCAATAAGATCACCCACCTTATTTCTTATACTCTGTGGATAGAGATATAACACTCTGAGTACAGTATCGCTACCCTTTGATTCTGCATCCCTCATGCACTGATACTCACCCTGCTGGCTGCGGTGATGTCCTATCATCTGACAGTGTAATTGCATGCTATCTTTGCTCTTTTACCTTCCCTCCTATCCTGAGTGCCTCCACTCTGGTTTCTACAACCTACCCCCACCAAATTAGTTTCATCCTCCCCTACCGCTCTAACAAACTGGTAGTATGCCCACAAGAAAACTAATCTCAGCGTTGTATACGGTGATACAAGTGTATTTTTGATAATACATTTACTTTCAACTTTGAATTTTGTAGTAGAGAGCCGGGTGTTGTACTGGTCTGTGTCCTCACTGGCCGATGCTGTGCTCTGGCAGCTCAGTGTGCTTGGTATACAGTGTCAGTGTTTTTACTCAAATGTGTCCTTATTACACAATTGACCTTGTCCACCCTGGAGCTGAGAAGATTCACTGGCGACCAGAATGATTTGTTTTGGTCACCCTGCCGTATGACAGACAGCATTAAGCGGGAAAGAGTGCAGAGGAGATCTGTGGAAAGGATTTTAGATATTTTTCTCTGGAATGTGTGAGAAAGAGTGCTGATATTGCAGAGGCGTATAAATTCATGAAGGACCAGGGTTGGGTCAAAGAGAACAGTCTTTTTGTCAGTGTTGGGAAATCAAGAACTGGAAGGTATTGGTTTAAGATGAGATTTAATAAGGACCTGAAGGGCAACTTTTCCATACACAGACTGGTCAGTAAATGGAATGAACTGCTATGGGGAGTGGTTGAGTCAGGTACATTGAAAATGCACTTGGGCAGGTAGATGGAAAGGAAAGGTTTTGAAGGATATGGGTCAAATGGAAGGAAATGGGAGAAGGAGGAGGATAACCTTGCTCATAATGTGGTGGTGAGGGGGTTACAGACCACGAGCTCAGATGGGAACTTTGGTCAGCGTGGACCATTTGAGCTGAATGGCTCGTTTCTGTGCTGTGTGAATTTGACTGTGAACCCTGGTGACTTAATTCAATGACATTAAACTTTTCTAAATGACATTATTTCTTCATAGATTATAGACTCCAGTACCTGAAGTGAAGTTAACTGGACTACAGTTACCTGCTTTTCATCTTCCACCCTTCTTCAACAATGGTTTTCAACTCCACTGGGACCTTTCTGTAACAGTGAGTTTTGACAGACTTCAATGTATCTACTTTCTCTCCAGACTTCCTGTGAAAGCCTCCAGTGCAGGTCATTGAGACCAAGTAATGTTTGCTTTTAGTCCCATTAGTTTTTTTCCCTAGTGATGGTGATTGTTACACATTATGGCACAATGTTGAAATTTCACCATGAGATATCTGTGGGATGTTTGCTGTGCCCCCACTGTGAACACTAATGCAAATTATTGGAGTTAACCTCTCTGCTTTTTCCTTGTTAGTTTTAGATTTTGTCTCATCACTGGTTCCTGAAAAAATCCTGATCCTCTTGTCTGCCTCCTTTGACCACAGAATGTTCTTTGCTGTCTGTGATCCCTCTGTCTAATCGAGATCAACGTCTGCTGAGTGTTACGAACAGTCTCCTTGAACATCTGCCACTGCTCATTACTGACCTGTCCCTGAGCCTATTTACCCCATCTGCGCCAGACAACTCCACAGTCACGTCTCTGAAATTGCCTTTAATTAGGGTGAGGATACTGGTTCTGACCCTGCTGTTCACCCTCAATCTGTGGTCTGGAGATCTCCCACATTGTGATCACTTCTTCAGGGATCCTTCACCACAAGATCTCTCTGTAATCCCACCTCAATTACACAGATTACATCTGAAATAGCCCGTTCGTGGGTAAGATACTGCTGTAAGAAACTGTCTCTGACCATTCCACAAATTCCTCTTCCACTGTACCAGTTTGATTAGCTTAATCAATACACAGACTGAAGCAAACATACAGAAAATGCTGGAGGAACTCATCAAACCGTCGACATTTCGGGCTGAGAACCTTCATCGGGATTAGAAAGAAAGGGACAAAAGCCAGAATACGGTGGTGGGGGAGGGGGAGGAGGACAAGTGAGGGGTGGGGAACGTGTGGTTTGTGGAGGGATGATGATGTGAGGAGCTGGGTGACAGGCAGAAAAGGCAAAGAGATGAAGAGAAAGAAATCTAATAGGAGAGAATGTTAGACCATGGGATGACACGGAGAAGGTGGAGAACCAGACAGAGTTGATGGGCAGGTCATGAGGGTGCATGAGGAGAGGTGAAGGGGTTAATTGGTCATCAGAATGGGTGAAAAGTCAGAAGAAAGGTCGGGGTGGGTTGTGGAAACAAGAGGTAGTTATTCTTGAATTTGGAGAAATCAATGTTCATGCCCTCGAGATTGGAGGCTACACTGTCAGAATATGAGGCGTTGCTTGTTCAACCTGTACTCGGCCTCACTGTAGCGGGAGAGGCGGCCCTCTACAGACATGTTGATCATGGCCCTCCGCTGGTCAGGATTGACCATGGATATTGCACCCTAGTGTCAACGTCAATATACAAGTCAGGGAAGTACGATATGTAAAGCAAGCAGTTGCCCATGCAGGGGCCCCTGCTCTCCACACAGCTGATGAATCCAAAGCAACGGCGAAGATCGATGCAGTCAGGCACCAGCGGTGTTGCTGGATTGCCAGTCTGCATTGAACACAGGACCAACAGGGAATCCAGCTCCGGATTCTTCCTCAGGGTTTACTCCCGAAGTCTCCCCATGAATGGGTCTAGCCACAGGCCAGTGGAGGTTTGAGATCAGAATTTTTCTTCCACTTGAGCCCAAGTATGGCTGAGGAGCCCCATCTGCCCATAGCGGTTCGTTATATGACGCCAGTAAACCCATTTGCACCTTCCCCTGGCACTAGAACAGTTCATTGGGTGTAGGAGCGAACCCATATGTAAAAGCCAGGAGCTGGACTTGATTGACAGAGGCAATTTGAGGCGCACACCATTGTCAACATTTGATGGGAAGTGGGAGCTTGTCCCATTACTACCCCACCACTGGTTATGACAGCTGTAAGGGACCGATATGTTGGTATGTGAATGGGAAACTCAATTGGAATGGGTTGTCACCAGCAGATCATGGTTGTAGCAGCTCACAGAGCAAAGGTACTCAATGCAGCGCTACCCTAATCTGCTTCTGATTAAATCTCTCATGACAATCACAGTTCCATTCTCATCTCTCTTTGATATTTCCCCTCTTTGTGCTTTATCCCATTGGGAGGAACACCTGAGGATCTTGAGACCACTCCTCCCCATGTCTTCTTTCCCTCCCCCTTTCACCATCACTGTCCCGACATGTAAAGTGCCGATAAAAAGTATTCATGCTGTTTGAGTGAGTTTTTTTTGGGTAGATGATATGTTTACACTTAAATGACTTTGGCCACCAGATTTCTATTTTAACAGTTTGACAAAGGACTGTGGATTGAGTCCACCACAATGAGCTTCCTAAAAGGTGTAAATACCAGATGCTTCTGGCGCCATAGTTTGACCTAATGCTGCAGTTTCAAAGACAGTATTATCTATACATTATAAATATTAATTGTCTTCTATGTTAGCACGCAAAATGCCAAGTAAATCCTAAAGGCTGTGGATACCAACCCAGATATATTGGCGTCAGAAGGAAAGAATGGTGTGATATTTTGTATGTAGCTTCAAAAGGAAGCATTGCCTATGCATTGTCTGCAACTTTTCAAGTAGCGATTGCCTTTGTGTTTAGCATATTTAAGCTTTAAGTTCCTCGGGGTCAGTATCACAAATGACCTGACTTGGTCCAACCAAGCAGAGTTCACTGCCAAGAAGGCCCACCAGCGCCTTTACTTCCTGAGAAAACTAAAGAAATTTGGCCTGTCCCCTAAAACCTCACAATTTTTTATAGATGCACTGTAGAAAGCATTCTTCCAAGGTGCATCACAACCTGGTATGGAAGTTGTCCTGTCCAAGACCGAAAGAAGCTGCAGAAGATCGTGAACACGGCGCAGCACATCACACAAACCAATCTTCCGTCCGTGGACTCACTTTATACCGCACACTGTTGGAGCCGTGCTGCCAGGTTAATCAAGGACTGACCCACCCAGCCAACATACTTTTCTTTCCTCTTCCCTCCGGGAGAAGGTTCAGGAGTTTGAAGACTCGTACGGCCAGATTTGGGAACAGCTTCTTTCCAACTGTGATAAGACTGCTGAACGGATCCTGACCCGGATCTGGGCCGTACCCTCCAAATATCTGGACCTGCCTCTTGGTTTTTTTGCACTACCTTACTTCCCATTTTCTACTTTCTATTTATGTTTTATAATTTAAATTTTTAATATTTACAAATTTTAACTATTTTTAATATTTGTAATCCAGGGAGTGTGAAGTGCAGAAACAAATATCGCTGTGATGATTGTACGTTCTAGTACCAATTGTTTGGCGACAATAAAGTATAAAGTATATAAATATCGAGCCCACATTGGACTAGCAGACCTTTCTACGGAAAGCGTCTCCGTCCGTAAGATGCCTGCTGTACCTTGTTGTGTTGAATAAAGAAGCTGCTTTGTATCTACCAGTGACTCTGTCTGTCCGGTGATTTCACCCACGATACAACATTTGGTGTCAGGAGTGGGATACTTCGTGATCTGTCTAGTGGCCAGCATTCCTAGCAGTCTAAGTTGGTGAGTATTTTTCTAAAATAACACTCACACTTGGATCTGTTCGGTCGGTGGACACACGGGAACACGAGGTATGACGAAAGTGGAGAGCTGAACTGGTAGATATTGAAGTAGTGTGTGCATGTGCATGTGTGTTTATATAAGTGAGGAACCTTTGCATGTTAACTTGGTTAACTTGGTGAGACTTGAACCACCAGTTGCGAAAGGTGTTAACCAACGGTACGGTTCGAGACGCCAGAGTGGGGGCGTGTATTCTCGTTCGGGGAGCTGCATTTTAGTGTATGCGTTTGCAAGTGTGATGTGAGGGAATACAGCAGGCCTCATGAGTTCGGGTACTCAAAATTGGCAGATTGTGGAGTACATACTCTGCAGTTTTATATTTTGCGTAGTGTGGGAATTAGTATGGAGATATCTCAGGGAGAGGTTTTACCCAGAGAGGTCAACCAGAATGGCACCTATTGAAGTCAGTCAACATCAGGTTGAGAACTCTGATGATCCGAGCCAGCCCTTGACCTTGATTATGACTATTCATAAGCCCCTCACCCCCGGGGAGAAACAGAGCATTTTGTCCAAGTTGCCCTCACTTAAAGTCGCCTGTGGGAATTCAGAGTTCTGGCGCAAACTCGAGGAAATGGTTGAAATTCACCAGATGCACCCTAAAGATGTACATGTGTTAGTGAAAGCCAAGTGCCCGAGGAATACGTGGGACAGGGTGGCCCAGAGGGTGCAGGATGGTACATGGACAACTACCGGGAGCGCCAGTAATGAAGAAAGATATTGCTCTTTTAAAGGGGAAGTGAGGCAGTGACTGGGGGGAGGCGAGAGTAGCTGGAGAATGATAATGGCAGTGACCCAGAGGGCTGACGAGACAGCCATGGATTATGCAGAACGTAAATACCGAGTGTACGAGGAGTATTCAGGGTTGGATAACCCAGGGAGGGACGACCCAGGATTCCTAAAAATGCCGAAGGAAGGCCTGAGCTCAGCCCACCGGGAAGTTTTAGATTCAAGCATAACGGTGGGGTCCAACTACTCTGAGATAGTTTCGTGGGCCAGTGAGATAGACCATAGAAAAGGCAAGAGAAATCGTAAAGTGGGTATAGTGGATGCAGCTGCTGTGATGTCCCAGAGGGCTTGTTTTGCTTGCCGGCAGCCAGGGCACCCAGCAAAGGACTGCCGGACCAAGTATAAGGCAGTGAAGGAGTTGATATGCTACAGCTGTGCCCTGTCGGGGCATGGCTGGAGCCGGTGTCCAAAAGGGAGGGGGAAAACCCAGGCGAAGGTCACGGCAGATACCCAGTCACTCACCCCATCAGCAAACGGTCTGACTGTCGATCAGATAAAAGAGCTGGTAACGGTGCCTCTTAAGACAGAAAAAGATGTGGCAGTGGGCTGCCCTGCCAGCGCTGGTGACCCGCGGATGTACACAACGGCATTGTTAGGGGTTGGCAATGCAATATGTTAGTGGACACAGGGGCATCGGTATCGATAACAAACTTACCGTTACCAGCAACCGGACAGGCCAGTTATATCAGGGGTGTAGGAGGAAAAAACAGTAAAAGCACAAAAGAAGGGAATTGCAGGTACTAGAAATCGGGGGAGTGCAGCTTCCAGTGTATTTCTGGGTATGTCCAAATAATGAGGGCACAATCCTTGGAATAGACATCCTAAGGGAAGCGGGAGCTTTTGTAGATTCGAGAAAGGGAGAAATAATGTGGACGAGTCAGGGGCAGTGAATGCGCACAACCAACAGAATACACGGCCTGGCTAGCAGAGGCGCAGCTGCCCTGATCATCAGAGACTGGAACCAGGATGGTGTCTATGGGTTACCTTGTCAACAGTTCCCAGCAGTGTGGGCTAGAGACAAGCAAGATTGTGGGCAGGTGAAGATAAACCCAGTTAAAATAGAGGAGGGTCTGTATAAACCCCCTAAGCAGGACCCTATACAGAATGACACACTGACTGCTGCTCAGGGTATAGCGAAGGAACAAAAACACCAGGGATACTCAGAGAGACTGCGGCCACTCCAGAATATAAAGTTTTCCTAGTTCCTCTGAGGGCAGACATTGCTGCGAATAAGGCAGCAGGGGGGCAAGAGGCAACTGAAATTGCAAGTGTGCAGGAGGAAACGACAGAAGCTAGCTTAGTAAAATTATATGAAGAGATAGAGGCCGAAGAGAAGGAAAAATAGAGATTAAAAGGAGCAAAGGAGGGATCAGATGGGTGCTGGACACACGGGGAGGAAATAGTCGCGATGGACCCACCCTGTATTAGACAGATACTACTAAAGTTTTATCATGGGGCGATGCATGAGGGAAGGCAGAGCATGATCACAACCCTCCAGCAGGACTGGTGGTGGCCAGGGATGGGTGGGGATGTTGAGAAATTCTGCCGCCGTTGTATCATTTGTGCCCAGCATAACCCTGGTAAGGGCAGAAAGCTACAGCTGGCAAATCAGCCTCGGCCGAGGGGACCCTGGGAAAACATCCAGATAGACTTCACAGGGCCCCTGCTAAAAAGCCGGGGGAAAAGCTACTGTCTGGTAATTATGGATCACGTCACTCGGTGGGTAGAGGCTTTCCCAACAAGTGACTGCACCGCCTGCACTACTGCATGGATCCTAGTTCAGGAAATCCTCCCAAGCTGGGGAACCCCAGTTCAGGTGGATTCAGATCAGGGAGCACATTTCACGGGGAAAGTGATGAAGGAAATATGCCAACTACTAGGGATTCGACAACGGTTCCACATACCCTACCACCCCCAGAGTTCAGAGATGGTAGAAAGGATGAACCGAGCAATCAAGAATGCGTTAGCCAAAGCTATAGCTGAGACAGGAAAGACATGGGTTGATGTATTACCAGGAATCTTGATGAGATTGCACGCAACCCTGAACTGCACTTTGGGTCTCAGCCCCTACGAATTATTGATGGGGTGAGCAATGCGACTCCCTTATGGGGTAATTATGGGTTGCAGGGAGCCTGGGACATTCAGGGATAGAATGACCCAATACATGAAAGACCTTTGAAACCAATTTAAAGTATTAAAGGACCGAGCGAAAGAACAACAGTGAATCGCTGATCAAAAGGAGCCAGAGGGAGAGGGGATAGTTTTTCCACAGCCCGGTGACCAAGTTATGGTGAGGGTGCTGCCAGAAAGGCCAGGGTTTGTCCCCAGGTGGATAGGACAACAGACGGTACTCTTAGGAACACTCACAATGTGCTGGAGGAACGCAGCAGGTCAGTCAGCATCAGTTGAAAAGATTAGTCGACGTTTCGGGTCGAAACCCTTCGTCAGGACTGAAGGAAGTACTTTGGGGAGGGTTTGAAGAATGCTGGTAGTTGAACAAAACAGTAATTTGAAAGATGAAGGGGTGGGGGAGGGGAAGCAGGGAGGTGATTGGCAGGAGAACAATGCGCAGTAGTAGAAGGAGGCGGAACTATGAGGGAGGTGATGTGAAATCGGGATAGAGGAACCAGAGTGGAAGTGAGCAATCTTGCACTCAAATCCTAAGGCAGACATTGTATCATTGTCCAGGCTCCATTTGATATGTTGATGTTAAATTGGAGAGGAGAAAATGGCGACGCGACGCGGTGCACAGCAGCCACTCCGTGATGAATATCTGTTATCTATCAAGTAGGGTGCCGTGCACAATTCTGACTTGATGGAGGCAGACGTGAGAACATGGAGGAACATCTGGTGAAACTTCTGAACTACCTGTTTCGCTGCCACTGCTACTGTGTGATCTGAAATCTCCGGAGGGGAAGGCCCCGAGTCCTTGGCTTTGCTGTTGCTCGGCGGGCGGGGCAGGGTCGAAGCACTCGGCAGAGACAGTGCTTGGTGTCGGAGGGCTGGTCGGGGGCTCCAAGTTTTCGGACGGATTCAGAGTCAGCTGTGGTCAGGTGCTTCCAGAATGCTGCATCGACAAGTTTGCGGCACTGGAGGCTCATGGCAAGGAGAGTTTCTCCCTTCTGCCGTCTGCGTGAGATGTTGGGGCTATCGGGACTTTGAGACTTTTATTTTTACCATGCCCATGGTCTGCTCTTTATCAAATTACGGTATTCTTTTGCACTGTTGTAACTATATGTTATAATTATGTGTTTTTTGTCAGTTTTAGTCTTGGTCTGTCCTGTGTTTCGGTGACATCATAATGCATGCATTTCTAAATGACAGTGAACGAGGACTGAGTGTCCTCATAATCTAATCTAATATCTAGCCATTAGGTAAGGCAAATAAATTTACTTCTGACTTAGATGAGATGGATTTGAGGTTTTGGGCAACCAATAAAGGATGTAAATGAAGAACTTTTTGATACAGCAAGATCAAGTCCAGGAATCTGATGTTTTAGGTTGTTGGAAGTAGATGTGATTTCAAATGGAAATAGCATTGGCAGTTGAAGGATATGGCTTGCAAGCTGTCTGGAGGGGGAATGGATATCCCTCCAGAGTACTGACTTGGACTTGATGGGATCCATGCCCTCTATTGGTGTGACTAAAACACTACAATATGCATGTGAAGGACTGGGTCGGCTGAATTCAGTATTCAAGTCCTTTATCTTCAGCATCAGTCATCTGTTGTCTGGTGTTATACTATTTTCATTCGCATGATCTCATTCTGTTTCTCAAAGGTCCTTCAACGGCTTATTCTTTTCTCATCCTTTACATCTCTCATGTGATTGTAACAGGGAGGAAAATGTCTTGACCCCTGCAGTACAATATTAGGAACAGGCTCAGCACTAAGAACCACTAAGCACATCTTTACCTCTCCACCCCTCTCCGCTTTCCGCAGGGATCGATCCCTCCGCAACTCACTTATCCACATGTCCATCCCCACGAATCTCCCACCCGGCACTTATCCCTGTAAGCGTAAGTGCTACACCTGTCCCAACACCTCCTCTCTTGCCAACATTCAGGGCCCCAAACAGTCCTTCCAGGTGAGGCAACACTTCCCTATTGAATCTGTTCGGGTCATCTATTGCATCCGGTGCTCCCAGTGCAGTCTCCTCTACATCGGTGAAACCCGACACAGATCGGGGGACCACTTCGTCGAGCACCTCCACTCCGTCCGCCACAACAGACAGGATCTCCCAGTAGCCACCCACTTCAACTCTGCTTCCCATTCCCATTCAGATATGTCCATACATGGCCTCCTCTACTGCCATGATGAGGCTAAACTCAGGTTGGAGGAGCAACACCTCATATACCGTTTAGGTAGTCTCCAGCCCCTTGGTATTAACATAGAATTCTCCAACTTCCGGAAATTCCCTCCCCTCTCCCATCCTCTATCCCTATTTCGCATCACCTCCCTCATAGTTCCGCCTCCTTCTACTACTGCGCATTGTTCTCCTGCTAATCACCTCCCTGCCTCCCCTCCCCCTCCCCTTTGTCTTTCAAATTACTGTTTTTTTTCAACTACCAGCATTCTTCAAACCCTCCCCAAAGTTCTTCCTTCAGTCCTGACAAAGGGTTTCGACCCGAAACGTCGACTAATCTTTTCAACTGATGCTGACTGACCTGCTGAGTTCCTCCAGCGCATTGTGAGTGTTCCTTTGACAACAGCATCTGCAGATTATTTTGTGTTTATGATTTGCTACTCCGCTGCAAACTCTCTTCAAGCTATGCCTACCGTGAAGAAGTTTAAATCCTCTCTTCGACAGGAGTTCAGTGAGACCCTCTCTCACTGCTCCCCCTCTGTGATCTCTGCCGCTCTCTGACTCTTCGACCACATCCTGTCTCAGACCCGCTACCACAGCCACGGCTCCTTCCTGGGAGCGTGTCTCCGCCGCCATCTGTTACCGCAGGGATTCCAGCTCCGGTTCCAGGCCTCCCAGTTCGGGCCCAGCGAGGATCCCAGGTACCTCCGTTTCATTGACCACGGCTCGTTCCGCTGCTCCCGCAGGATTCTCCGCGCCACGCTCGCTGCCATGCGGAGGTACCTACGGGTCCTGTCCGTCTCTCTGCCACCACTCCGGTACTCACTCTCCACCGTCTGCCATGGACCTCTCCTACACTTCATTCTCCGCCAGATTCACGCCTCAAACTGCCGTTTCTTCCCCTTCCTTGCATCCAAGAAGGACAACAAGCTCGCCTGCTGGAGCTCGAGGTCTGTGGTCAGCAGTATTCTGCAGTGATCTGTGCTACGGCTTCTGGGTAATTTCGATCAGTTGCAGATATGGGCAGAGAAACATCAGATGGAGTTCAGCCCAAATAAATGGTTAGACAAGTGCAAGGAGACAGTAATCAGTTTATGGCAAGATCTTGGGGCCCACATTTATAGCTCCTTCAAAGTGGCTACACAGGTTGATCATGTGGTTGCCACTGCTTATAGACTGCTTGTCTTATTATTTGAGGCCTTGAATTCAAATGTCACGAGGTAATTTAAAAGGACCCTGGTTATGCCGCATCTGAAGCATTACATACAGTTATGCTCGCCCCAATATAGGAATAATGTTGAGGTAGTGTAGAGGGTGCAGAAGAGGTTTGCCAGGTTGCTGCCTGGTTTAGGGGACAGGCTATTATGAGAGGCTTGACAAAGTTGGGTTATTTTCTTTGGATCGGTGGAGGCTGAGGGCAGATCTGATAGAGGTTTGTAAGATTATGTGAGGCGCAGATCAAGCAGAGATGGAGTTTCTTTTTCCCAGGATAGAAATCTCCAGTAACAGAGGGCATGCATTGGAAGTGAGAGGGTGTAGATTCAGAGGAGATATGAAGGTTAAGTGTTTGCTTAGAGGGTGGAGGATGCTCACAATCTGCAGTCTGTGATAATGACATTGTGTGGGTAGGAGCGATCACTTCATGGAGATTTATTGATATAGTTTTCAGTTGGTTCCACACAACATTGTGGGTCAAACCGTCTTGTCCTGTACTGTAGTTCGAAGTTTCTTTCTATATTCCATGATCAGAAGGGACGGCATCTAGTGCCCAATGGTCTTTAGAAGGAAACTGGTGCAGTTTCTTTCTATTCTCATGATCTACTCCATGGCCGGTGGGTCTGCCATCCGAGATCTTGTGTCAGGGTGTAGCAGTCAGACCGAATTCACTGACGCTCTTCGTGACTTTGGCCCCCTGCTTGATTCTACGAATTTATTTAATTTGAACGGGAAGACTAAGAAACTGTGGGAACGTTCGGCAGGCTACACCGAATCCCTGGAGAGACAAGGTTTACCAGTTGAAAAACTGCCATCAGAATGGCACAAAATAATTCTGTTAGTTCAGCATTATTGGATATAGAGGCCCCGGGATCAGATACGATCAACAGGTGTTTTCCGCAGACAGAATTCACATTACGAATGCGTGTAGGAATTGCTGTGACAGTAGTTCTGTTAAGCAACAAACAACCTTGATTAGCATGAAGTAGAGATTCCAAGGCTCAGTGTTGTTGTAGATTTGAGCGGCTGGAGTGCAGGGCTTTATTATTAGATGTTTTTGGAAGGAGAGGGACGAAGTCCTGGTCAGTACAAGTCCAGCCACAAACTGTGCTGGTGGTGTGTGGGGTTTGGGAAGTGTGGCAGGCTGGTGCCGTTTGGATTAGACAATAGACAATAGGTGCAGGAGTAGGCTCTTCAGCCCTTCGAGCCAGCACTGCCATTCACTGTGATCATGGCTGATCATCAATCAGTATCCAGTTCCTGCCTTATCCCCATAACCTTTGATTCCGCTATCTTTAAGAGCTCTATCCATCTCCCTATTGAAAGTATTCAGTGACATGGCCTCCACTGCCTTCTGGGGCAGAGCATTCCACATATCCACAACATCCTGGTTGATTTTTTTTTTTCCGCAACTCCATTCTAAATGGCCTACCCCTTATTCTTAAACTGTGGCCTCTGGTTCTGGACTCGCCCATCAGCGGAAACATGCTTCCTGCCTCCAGCATGTCCAATACCTTAATAATCTTATATGTTTCAATCAGATTGTGTCAAAAATTGAAGAACATGCTGGAGACAATGAACTTGGAAACCAAAACTGACAATGCTGAAAACACACATCACTTTGCATTTAAAAAAAACAGCCGAGCGATCTGCTCCATATACAATAGTAACTTTACACAGATGGCGTCTGATCCACAGATGCTGCCTGACTTGCTGAGTTCCTCCAACAGTTTGTGTGTGTTTAAATTGGATTTCCCGCATCTCAAGATTTTCTCGTGTTTGTGATATCACTCTTCAAATGTTGCAGTGAAAGAAAAGTCATTGAGGATACAGTTGAAGATGTTTGAGCCCAAGGGACAGATGTGAGGAATTCCTTCAGAGAAGTCCTGTGCCTGGTGTGATTGACGCTAAGAAACACCATTATTGTCCATTGTGCGTGAGATGAGCACCACCACTGGAGTGTCTTTCCTGTGCTTCCCGGTGAATATACTTTTGCCAAAGGTAAGCCGGTCAGGGAGAGATGGCATCACTGACCAGGGAAATGATAATGAAAAGACATGGAATGAAGGTGAAATGTTAGGAGATGACGACGGTACCTCTGCCGGGCTGGATTCAGGAAGTTAACAGATCGACAGGTGAGTGAACAGGGGATGCAAATTTGTTTCACAAACACAATACTCCAGGTATGCCTAAACTAACCAATTGCATAATTGCTCAGTATCTCCCCATCGATCTGTTCTTAAATTCTATTCCCAGCTTCCTGCCGTCTGTGAACTTGGAGTGTCTAAATGTAGTTAACTTGGCCAGATGACATGTGGATTGTGAGCAGCTGTTTCAAAACTCCGATCCCTTCACTGGCCCAAGAGTAAATGTCTGCCACAGAGAAGAGAAGAAACTCCCTTGGTCTGTTTCCAGTCAGTCAAAAGATTGTTAATCCATGTCAGCAAATTTCACCACAAAATTATGTCCTTTAATTTTAGAATGGAAAGGAATATATGAAATTACTTACTCTGCACATACAATATATCTATTGTCACGTACTCCGTGACGGGTTAAAGAGCCAGCAGAAATGGAAAGCACTTTGGAATCCAGTATTGCAAATAACTAATGGTATATATTAGTTACTAAGTAATTCAGTAATATAAGTGCAGATAAATCAAACAGGTTAGCAGTGCTTATATATATATATATATATATAAGTAAATGTGGAAATATATGAAAAACAAGCTTCATCAGGTCTAGGGGTAAATAGATAGTCTTCCGATGAGAGTAAAGTTCAGTTCAGTTCGTGGTATTGAGTTGAGTAGTGATGGAGCGAGAGAGAGGGAGAAGTCTGAGTCTTCAGGTGAGCTGACGCCGTCAATCTTCCTGTTGTCCTCGGAAATCCTTTAGAAGTCACCGACTGTGACCACAACAAACTCAGACCATTCTTCTGTGGTGGAATTGTCAACCCAGCAAGGGTGGCACACGAATAACTCCCCACCGGTCACACCCTTTTTGCACTGCTAGAGCCACGGATCGATCCGCCTGATCAATCCTCCAAAACCCAACTTTTCTGTGGGCACAACAAAGCTCATTCAGTGTCCAAAACCATGTGTCTGTAGGTCTAACAGCTGACCTTCTATTTATCTCACCACGCTGAATACCAACTGTCCATAGAGCAGCTCCTCCCTTCTCTCTCTGTAAGAACATGGATGCTGCTAGTGTCCTTGTAGAAAGTATAAACAAAGTGTGAGCAGTCCTTGACTCTCTCTCTCTCTCTTTTTAACAAGGTGTCTTTGTTCCACAACTCACTTACTCACTTTCACTCTCTCTCTCTCTCTCTCTCTCTGACGCAGGCAAAATTTTACTTTAACTGAAAATTATAAAGTTTGAAACATGTATAATCAACAGATAACAGAGCAAAAACGTGTAGAATTGCTAACTTAACATCTAGATAAACTATCAGCTATAATGTTGTCAGTACCTTTCACATGTTTCATTGTCAGGTCATATTCTTGCAATATCAGAGTCCAATTTACTAACCTTCTATTCCTATCCTTCATCTTAGTTCGAAACACCAACAGATTGTGATCCGTGTAAACCACAAGTGGTCTCTGGGCAGGACAAACAGAGTCTTCAAAATGCCAGAATAAGTGCTAGCAATTCCTTTTCAACAGTGGAATAATTTTCCTAATGCACATTAAATTTCTTTGAGGAATAAGCTACTGGGTGTTCAATGTCATCCACACCTTTCTGTAACAATACTGCCCCAGCAGCTTCGTCACTAGTGTCTGTTGCTATAGAGAATGGTTTTGAAAAATCAGGTGCTTTGAGCAGAGGATGATAACACAGGATGGCTTTCAGATGTTCAAATTCCTCTTGGCAAGGATCATTCCATACAAATCTTTCACTCTTCCCAAGTAATTTCGTTAGGGGGAGAATGGTGTCAGCAACGTTCTTGCAAAACTTACGATAATACTCAACCATTACTAAAAACATTCTCAAAGTTTTCTTGCCAGTTGGAACGGGAACCTCGGCAATAGCTTGAACCTTGTCCTGTAGAGCAGCCAGTTGGCCTTGGCCTACTGCATAACCCAGATATGTAACTGTAGCATGACCAAACTCACTTTTAGCGAGGTTCGCAGTAAGATTAGCCTTGGACAACCTTTCAAACAGTTTTTCTACTGTTGCAATATGCTCTTCCCACGTGTCATTCCCTACAACCAGATCATCAATATAAGCCCCTGTGTTTTCCAGAGAACATTGTCAAAGTTTTAGATCACATGCTAAATCTGCACAAACTGACATAGTATAGGCTGTAAATGCTGGGAAATATTTCCACGATGCCAACAAATTCCACTCCTTGAGGCCTCTCTGATAAGACAATCTGAGCAAATGTTGGGGAAATTACAGTCAGACACTACTCTGTTGTTTTCACTACTTTCCAGAACCTGCCTACACTTCTGTTCCTCTTTCTGCTGCTGGCATCTCAAAAATCTTTGGAAATTGAAGCACACATCATTCAATGTTCTCTTTTTCAACTCTCTGTTATATCCTGAAAGATGTCCAGTGGGATTGGGGGTATAGATACTGTCCATGAATTGAAGTCCATTATCGCGGTTGTACAGCTCTCTGTCATTGAAATGCTGTGGTTGTCCTAGTGTTTAACGGTTGTTAAACAGATGTTGTTACGATCTTTGTTGTTACAGTACGGTGCCGGCAGTTTAAACATCACATTTAACTGCATGTGGTCTGGGTCTCCCAATGTACTAAATTCCCCCAAAGGACTGACCCATCAAAATGATTTGAGACCAAACAGCACTTCCCCTTTAGTATCAACATGCTGGAGAATAACACCATACAGCCTTTCTCATCACACTTTCCTCCTTGTCCTTTCCCTTAGTGATCACCAGTATTCATTTTCTACCTCGCATGCTAACTCTGTCTCGGGGCATAAACTCCCACCTTTGTCCTCGGGTGGTCCTGTCCTCTCCCCACTATACTGTTGTTTTCTGTGTATGCATAAGATGCCTTGGGATTCTCAGTGATCCTCCTGAATGAGGACATTTCTTGATAACTCTTCACTCTCCTGATATGCTGTGTGACTTGTTTCTTGCTTCCTGTATGTTCCTCCAAGTCCGTCTAATTTCATCTTCCTCTTATGACTCCTCTTACGTTTTTAAACAAATACAATATTTCTCATCACCCTAAGTTCCTGACCATCCTTGTCCTTCTCTACCCTCCTCATAGGAACAGGGAACTACTAAATTCTGACCGGCAGGGCTGTATGTGACTCTCACGGTATCAGACATCAGCTGACATCAGCTCCATCCAGTAACAACCAGTAGCATCAGCTCCCAGACAACTCTCTATGACACCTGCCCAATTCTTCCACAAATTTATAATCATCGACCTGCTGGTCCAAACATATTTTTATCAACAATCATCTGAAACCCTCCAGAATTAAGATTCATAAGACTTTCCCAATTAAATTCCAATCGTCTTGCTAGGTTAATTTCTCAATATGTCAGGTATGTCTCCCTTCCTGGTGGACCGTCTACATACGGTTTCTGGAAACCTTCCTGAACACATCAAACAAATAATACCCCATCCGCTCAATGCTACTTACGGACCGGTAGGTCTGGATCCCAAAACCCCCTCCACATGCCTCATGATAAAAATTGTCAGGGTGGCTACAGCAAGCTCCACTGTGAGAATATTACTTCCCCTTCACTGTAACCAATCCCTGTTACACCAGCCCCAGTTATGCAGGAAGAAAGCCCAATGATCTGTGTTCCTGATGCCCTCCCTCCGGCACCAAATTGTTAGCCAGAAATTTAAGTGTACCAACGTACCATATCTTACCTCGCAAGCGTGTGGCACCTGAAATAATCCTGAAATCACCACCCAAGAGTTACTATTTCCTAACTTTATGCCCTACTCCTTAAATTCTTTTTGCAGGACCTTGTCTGTCTGTTGTTAGTTCTAATAAGGAACATGACCTCTGGCTGTTCATCCTGCCCTTTCAAAATGGCCCTTACTTTCTCAGAGACATCCTTGGCCATGGCATGATTGGGGTAACGCATCATCCTGCAATCTCACTCATTTACACACATACTCCTGTCTGTGCCCCAGTTATAGTGTTCGCTGCATGTGATTCATATCTTTCCATCCCCGTGTACTTTTGTGCTTTCTGTTTGTAATGAACATTGTTTGAAAATTCATTCATTGTATTCTTCTCTGGTTCAGCTCAGGCAATTTACTTATGCATTCGCAAACAAAGGAGACTGGACATGTGTTGAAACCACAGAATTTGTTAGAACTCGTACGATTTTGGTATAGAACAAAAAGAAAACTGATATCTACAGTATAGCTATACACAATTCGAAACAATACTTATCCACAAACAAGTCGATCTCTGTGAAAGAGTGGAACCACAGCAGATCCGGCAATGTCACACAGCCGGTTCCCTTGCTTCTTTCCTTCCTTCCTCCCTTCCTCCCTCTCCCTCTCCCTCACGATGTCTCTGTCGCTTTACTATCTCGCTCCCTCTCTCATTCTATTCTCTCTGTC
This sequence comes from Mobula birostris, assembly GCF_030028105.1. Classification (NCBI taxonomy): domain Eukaryota; kingdom Metazoa; phylum Chordata; class Chondrichthyes; order Myliobatiformes; family Myliobatidae; genus Mobula; species Mobula birostris. The sequence continues at coordinate 30,752,786 of NC_092397.1, forward strand.
TCTCCCACACGCCCACTCCCTCGCGCTCACTCCCGCGACATCTTTCTCGTGTCCTCTCCCTCGCGCGCTCTCCCTCACGTGCTCTCCTTTGCGCTCTCTGCCTCCCGCCAACTCCCTCGTGTGCTCTCCCTCTCGCGATGTCCCCTTCTGACGCTCTCCCTCGCGCTCAATATCGCCTGCACGCTCTCCCTCAGGCCCTCTCTATCACGCTCACTCTAACGTCATCTCCATGGCACCCTCTCCGTCGCGCCCTTTCCCTCACGTGCTCTCCCGCGCGCCCTTTCCTCGCGATGTCTCACTCGCTCTCTCCTTCGCGCCCTCAGCCCTCGCGCTCACTTTCTCTGTCTCTCCATCTCTCACAGAGAGACAAGTGAACGGATCGGTTCTCTGTCTTCAATTGTAAAACAGGAGCATTCTCCTACAGGAGGATAGTTCAAGTTGGCAGTGAGAGAGAGAACCAACAGGTAGAGATGGAGGAGAAAAGGAAGGTGAAGGAAAGGACAGGTTTTGACGGGAGCAGGAGTGGTTGATGGAGACGAAAGTAAACCCCAAGATCAGGCAGTTTTGTCAGAACCGGGAAGCAGGGAAAACAGGTTCTCCTCAAGCTCCAATTTAACAGGGCGAGAGGTGAGGCGCAAAAGGGATTTTTCTGGGATGGTGAGGTCAGTGATGCCGTCGGGCTCAGCTGTAAACAGCTGTTTTGTAACTCTAAAGCAACACACACAAAATGGAAAAGATTAAGCAGTTGACAGGATTCTGATGAACTGTCTCGGCAGGAAAAATCGACAACTTACTCTTTTCATAAATGCTGCCTGGCCTGCTGAGTTCCTTCAGCATCTTGTGTGAGGAAAATAGTAAACAGTCGACGTTTCCAGTCGAAACCTTTCATCAGGATGTGATTTTGTGTGAGTTGTTTTGTATTTCGAGCATCTGCAGATTTTCTGGTGTTTGATTTGTTACTCTGTTCATCACATTGTTTCCATTCACCTACAAGTGGGGGATAGAATAGGGAGCATGAAGGCAGCTGAATTGTAAAACTTTACAGCATTTATTTCTAACGTTTCATCAGTTTCAAAATCAGATTCAGTGGGTATTTCAGCGCATTCTTCAGTTCCTGTCGGAATTTGCTCTGAGTCAGGGCGTAAATACACGTGTTGGTGCAGGAACTGAGAACCTGCAGCATTTCCGCTGTGTGTTCTGTGATGTAACGGGGATCCGTGACAGAATAAACAAAACTCATTGAAATCCGTTTATAGATTGAAAATACCACCAGTGTTCCCCACAACAATATGAAACTACCGGTTATGCTGAAGAGCAAAACGATGGATTTGCGTCGGTTCTCCATCTCCCGGTCCTTGTCATTCTCTCCACTCTTTTGTCCCCGGAGCCCCCTGCGAGCTCGACTGGCCGCTAGAATCCGCCTGACAGTCAGAATATTGAACAGCAACATCAGAAAGAATGGGACACAAGGGACTAAAATGCGGTGAAACAACTCAAATGCCGACCATGAGGGAGAGTTTGTGAAGCTCAGTGTCATAACACAATCCCAGGGAACACCGTCAATTATTTCTCTAGGTTCGTACACAAAGCCCCAGGGGACAGTCTCCAAACAGGCCAGCACACTCACTGTCCCGATAACCACAGCCGCCGTTCTCTCGGTGCAATATTTTGTTTTCAGCTTCTCACAGCAAATAGCCACAAATCGATCGACGGTGAAAGCGACAGTCAGCCAGACTGAGGTCGCAGTGCTCGCAAAAATCAACCATTCACGGAGTCTGCACACAGGAGTGATGGACAGGAATGATCGGGGAAAATAAATCAGAGCAGTCCACCTCAGCAGCGGATCGGAGATAACGACCAGGAGATCGGCCGCTGCCATTCCCACCAGGTAGCGAGTGACACATTTGGAGAGACCGCACTTTCCCCGGGACAGGATCACAATCGCCACCAAATTCGCTGGTAGAGAGACAGGGAACAGCAAGTTGAAAAAACACTGAGCAGAAGACAATGCAGCAGTTTGGTGGAGACAGAGAATGAGTTTACACAGTAAAATAAATTACACAACCTCACAAACAGACATGACGCCTCCCGTTGATTCCATCACAGGGAAGCAGGGGAGAGGAATTCAACGTCCAGCAGCAAACTCGGTGCCGTAGTCAGATGTCTGTCGGATGGAGAGCGTTTCACTCTGAAGCACTAGGCCGGCTTTGTTAATTGACTCTGCAATGAGTTCAGTCTGTTGTCCATCAGCTGTTCACATTCAGTCATACCGCAGACATTTATTTAAAATCGACAGTAGATTCGATCTACAACACGAAAGTCCACACATTTGCTAAATTGTTACTACCAATCATTTGTTTGAGTCTTGCTCCTAACTCAGAAATCCGCTCACATGCAAATGTAGACGATCAATTAGTATAATCTCCGCGGGCTCTATAAATACAATATTTGTAAATGCAGTGCAACTGCTGCAAGACCAAACGCACAGAGACGGAACATCCCATTATTGATCACAAACCGCTGGAAGAACACTGTCTGACAAGTTCAGTTCCACCGATGTCGGCGGATTCGCTAAATTCCTGCAGCGGTTTGTTTCTAGATCCACATTCCAGCATCTGTCGTCCCGGTGTTTCCACTCTATTCCTGAATAGCGGAATACCGGGACTGGAATGTGAGAGTTTAAACCGGCGGCAGAAGCAATCACCACATTGGAATTAAACTTCAACATCCGCCCACGGCAGCTGACACTGCGGATTACCGGGAATTCCGAAGGCTGAAATAAAAGGATAGTAAACGTCTTCTATCCGCCAGATGACTGGATACACCATTTCAGTGAGAATCTGTGATTTCTGTTCCTCCTGTGTTCACAGCGCCGGCAGACAGCTGATGTATTCAAAATGGCCCTGATTTATACAGAGGATCTGTCTCCCGAGATACGGTTATACACCTCACTAACTTGCTCAGTTACAGTTGCTTGAACAAACACTTCCATTCAATACCTTTGTCTCTATTGTAAATATTCGGGCGATTGGAGACAAATACATGAAAATTCTTTGGCATTACCTCAGCAGAGTCTCTGGTGAAAATAGGCCGGTTGATTTAATTACAAAGACTGCGTTTTGTCACGAAGCAGCGACATTTACATATTTCGTCTTTTTGTTGGCTGATTACTGATTTCTGAACGGACACCAGCGACACAGACCGATCTCCACTTCCGTCCCTACAGTTTCCCATTTTGTAAATGTTGTTTAGTACTTCAGCTTCTTCCTGATATCTATCTATCTATCTATCTCTCACTCACACACACACACACACACACACACACACACACACACACACGCACACCGAGAGAGAGAGAGACAATTGTACTATTGTATTTCTATGCTATATCAAATGTCCTGTTGTACACACTGGACAGGTATATGGAGAAATTTAAGGTGAGGAGTTGAATGGAAGGCAGGCTTTGAGGGTCGGCACAACATTGTGGGCCGAATGGCCTGTACTATGCTGTACTATTCTATGCTCTATGCTTACTATAAATTGCACATTTAGATGGAGACGTAACGTAGAGATTTTTACTCCTCGTGTAAATGAAGGATGTAAGTTATAAAGTCAATTCAATTCAAAACCCACAACCACAGATTCGAACAAAGGTACAATAGTGAGACCGCGATTAGGATGGAAATGGTCAAATGAGCACATTGCTGACATACAATCAAGAGAAAATATGCAGATGTTGGAAATCCAAGTCAACACAAGAAATTCTGCTGAGCTCCTCCAGCATTTTGTGTGTGATATTGCTGAAGTCACAGTCTTTAATGGGCATCTCAAATCTGTCAAATGTCAAAAGAAATTGAGAAGAAATATTTCAATCTGCAAAGGAATGGGCAAACTGGTTAAATAATAAAGAAAAGTACTCCAAACAGGGAGATGAATAGGTAAAGGAGAAAAAAAGGCAAATGTGAGATAACACGTTAGCTGAGAGAGAGAGAGATCGACTGACAGACAGACAGGCAATTAGGCAGACAGCCAGAAAGTAGGCTGCAGGATTGAGATGTTGCTCCTGTGTCTGTCTCCTAGTCTCTGCTACAGAGTGAGGGTGTAAGAGTCAATCTCTGCTGGTCAGTTTCTGGCGCCTTGTGTAAATGTAGGGTTGATTCTCTGCCGGTCAGTCTATGATACAGTGTGAGAGTGTGGGTTTTATTCTGTATCTGTCAAATCACTTTGTACAGAACGTCTTCATGATTTTAGTCTGAAATCTCCCTTTAACCAGTCTCCACATGTGGCCCTATTTCCTCGTTGAAGCATTAATTTTGAAGTAGTAGCTGGCATCCAACTTACCTCCACCCAAAATGATTCTGAACACTTTTATTGCATCTTTTCTCATTTTACGTCAAAGTGGGCTGAACATATGTAATTCTCAGTTTTTCTGCATAGTTCACATCCTGCAATGAGTCTAGTCGCCCTTCTCTGAACTCTCTCCAGAGCCTTCACATCCCTCACAAAATATGGGAATCAAAATTGTACACAAGGCTTAATGTGTATCCTCACAAGTGCATCACACAGCTTAAGGAGAATGTCGCGAGAACTCCTCTGAGCATATTATATAGCCCAACATCCTAATAGCCTTCCGAATTGCTTCAATGCATTGTCTAGATGTTGATAGTGATGTCTTCTGGAACGCCAAAATCTTTCTCATACAATGCACTTTCTGACTGAGGACCCCCATTGTATATTTATATCCAGTAATTCTACTTCCTGTATGTAATACTACTTACATTGAACTTCATCTGCCATTTATCTGCCCACATCCGGATTGTGTTTAGATCCACCTGTATTGATTCTGTGCCTGAATGTTATCAGTCCAACACTCTAATTTTGTGTCATCTGCAAACGAATTTGTTCTGTGCTTATCCAAATCATTAATGTTAATTAAACACAGCAGCGCCCCTAAGAATGGTTCTTGTGGAACCCCTCTTTTAACATCTTCTAGGATGAATACGATCCTCTCACCATAACTCTCTGTTTTCTGTTTCTGAGCCAATTCTGCTCACATTCGCATCCCATACCTGAATCCGTACCTCCTGTAATTTGATTATTAACCTCTTCTGGAGTACTGTGTCAAGAACCTTCTGGAAGTCCAAATAAATGATATCAACCTCTCTATTGTTATAATAAATTTTAGTTGCCTCTTCATAGAACTGCAGCGTATTAGCAAGACGTGCTTATCCTTTCTGAACCCATGCTGGCTTTCTCTTAACATGCCAGTTCTTATCAGCCGCTTTTCAAACTTGTTCTTTATTAGTGTATCCTGTTCTTACCTACGTCACACCTTAAGCTTACTGGAGCATAATTACCAGGGTCAGTGTGGTCACCCTTCTTATATTCTGGGAAAATGTTAGTCCATTTCATGTCTTTACGGATTTCACCAATCTTCACAGAACTTTGAAAAATACTTGTTAGGTACCTGTATTTTTAATCACAGACATTTTTTAAGTACCCTGGGATATATGTTGTCTGACACTGAGATTTATAAACTTTCAGCCTCTTCAGCTGAGACAGGACCTCATTTTCTAAGATCGGAGTCACTTTAAGCAACTTTAATTCTTGCTACACTTACTAGCATGTTGATGACTCTACAGGTGAACACTTTGGGAAAATAAGAGTTAGGAATATCCTCTCTGTCTTCTACAGCATAACTTCACAGGTCACTGTTATACTGAATGCACCTAAGTACCTCCTTACAGTTTCTTTCATGACTTCAGTATTAACAAAATTTTCGGGATCAGTCTTGGCATTATCAGCAATATCCTTCTCAACCTGCCATTGGCAATCCGAATTTCCCACATGGCTGTAGCTCGCATATTTTAATATCCCCAATGGTAAAATGTATTACTTTCTGTTTCTGTATTCTTTATACAGCTGCCTTTTCTTCATTTTTGAACATATATTTATTCATCCATATAGTTTATCTATTGATTTATTGCTTCTCCTGACCTTGGCCATGGAGATTTCCTGCAGTGAATCGATGCCATTGTCCCTCAACTGACTCAATGTCAAGCAGTTCCTTCCAGTGAACCTTCCGTGTCAGCACAAACCTTGACTTCCTGAAATTCAATTTCATGGCTTTGTTTTTTACTGATACGTTTCCCCAAAGTACTTCAAGATTAACTATATTATGACCTTGTGTTCCTAAAGGCTCAGCAACTTCCTAACTCAAAATTATCCCTTGTATGTTACAGAATGTCAGATGTGGGCAGGCCACCCGACTTGTTGGTGTATTAGCATACTGGGTCAAACAAACAATCCAATGCAGAGTAAAGTATAACATCTGCAGAGAAAGGTAAACCATAAGGTGCAAGATCTTTAGGAGGCAGATTGTGAGGCTAATCATTCATCACATAGTGCTAGTCTCATAGCAGTGCGATAAATGTTGTCATTAAGCCCCTTGGTACGTGCTGTTAGAGTGATTTCTTAATGATTCCTGTGGCTTTGCAACTTTTATTTCTCCCTTAAGGGAGATATGAGCGTAGAACTGAATACCTTTCGGACAGCGGTTGGTGGGTATTTGACAAAGTGGTGAATGTTTACCGTGGGTATACGGGGATATGGAGTTGGGGTTCCAATGAATTCTTGTCTAATATTGAATGGAGAAGTGTGCTAGTGCAGCAGAATGGGGATTCTTCCTCCTAATTTTAATGTTGGTCTGTCTGTATATCCCTGTGGTGTAATAACCAGGACTGTATACAGCGCTTCATGTGTGGCCCAACTTGTGCTTCTATAATCCCAGCAGAGCCACCTTCTCTGGCATCCAGTACCTGCAATGAACAAAGGCAAGTCCCCACGCAGACTTGAAATGACCAGCTGAACTGAGCCCCTATCAATGGAGATTTGTCTAAATGCTTTTCAGAGTCCATCTGGCCCTCTGTGTTTCGTCTCATTCCATCACCAAACAAAGGCAACTCTCCATCCATCTGTTAACTGACCAATCAAACTCAACCCCTACCTTTGGAGATCTGTCCTCATGCTTTCCAGAGTCACTCTGGCCCTCTGTGTTTCTTCACATTCCACCATTTGCAATGCATCCCCTGGCCTTGTTTAGACACTCCGTCTGCATTGTCTCACTTCTGCATGGATGTGAAACATCAGATTTCAATTAAAAACTTCCTATTATTAATCCACCTATGACCTTCACCACTTTTTAAAATCTCAAACATCACTCTTACCTTCCTCTGCTCAAAGGAAAGGAAAGTCACACAAGGCGAGTACTATTAGAATATTTATTCATATTGGGCTTCCAACCGTGTAACCGGTGCCGATTACAACCAATGTTTTGATGACAAACTCTGCCACCCTCATCAGGATTGATGCCTGTTGGCATCGAGACTTCGGTTATATTTGATACCTGCACCGGGCCGGAATCCTGAGAAAAGTTTATTTGTCAAATATGTTGGGAAAGCAGCAGATCCTTTTTCATTCATTCATCTCGTATTGGTCTAATAGTATGTCATATTTCTTCCGAATCATCACAGGGAAGGTGAGACTCTAATTCAGCCCTGGACCATGAATTTGCGCTTGGTCTCAGAAGGAAATAACTCTCATGGCTATGGCCCTGACCCTGTCTACGGTAACTCCCCTGTCTCATACCCCCTCTTTCCTCCTGTTTCCCATGTAAACAAGGGACAGTATCTTACAGCCAATAAACGCGCCACCAGCTCGCCTTTGGTCTCTGTAAGAAACCGGTGTGGTCTCCTTCTATTTGCACCATCCAACACCGGGTCTGTGGGCCTGATCTCCGTGATCTTCAATGTCAAGGGTGTAGCAGTTTTTAAGCGAGGTTCTCAGGCAGTCAGCTTGAGTCCACTAACACTTTTTGGAAACTTTTGCCCGTACCTGATTCTACAAATTCCTTTAAGTTCGACGCGAGATAAAGAAACAATGGTGGTTTCCCTGTGGCAGGGAAGGATAAAGTTAGGCAATGCATTAGTGATAGGGGACTTATTAGTTAGGAGTACAAACAGGAGATACTGTGGCTACAAAAGAGACTCCACGATGCTGTGTTGCCTCTCGGGTGCTAGGGTCCAGGTGTATCAGAGCGGCTGCAGGGGAAGGATGAACAGCCAGAGGCCGTGATACATATTGGCACCATGTCATTGTCAAAAAAGGGGAAGAGGTTCTACTGACTGAGTTTATAGAGTTAGGAAATAGGATGAAGAGAAGGACCTCCAAGGTAATAATTTCACGATTACTCCTGGTAACTTGGGCTTGTGTAGGTGGGAATAGCATAACACATAAATAAATGAGTGACTTGAGGAGATGGTGCAGGAGGCAGGGTTTCCAGCTTGGATTATTAGAACCTTTTTTTCTGGGCAAGGGATGACCTGTAGAAGAGGGACAGGTTTCACCTGAACTGGAAGGGAACTAATATGCTACTAGTGAGGGTTTAAACTAGTTTAGCAGGGGGCTGGGAATCGGAGCACCAGGTCAGTAAGTGAAGGATTGGACATGAAGGTAGATATCAGTGAAAGCATGGCCAGGCAAAATCAAATTAACAGGTATGATGAGAGATATAGTTTAAATGGAGTGTATTTGAATGTTTGAATGGAGTGTATTTGAATGTAAGGAGTACTATGACGGAAGGTGATTTACATAGAACATGTATCAGTATGTGGAACTACAATGTTGTGGCCATTACAGAGACTTGGTTGAGAGATGGGCAGGGATGCGTGATTAATTTTCCAGGCTTTTGAAGTTTTTGAAAATATAGAGAAGGAGGTAAAAGAGATGTGAGTTGGACTACTAATCAGGGAAATTATCACAGGTACGCACAGCAGAGACATAGTGGAGGGTTCAGACTCAGTCCATTGAGTAGAACTCAGGAACAGGAAGGGTGCAATCAAACTAATGGGATTGTTCTACTACCTGGTGTTGGATAATAAGCCTATTCGGCTGACTGCCCTTTCAGTGGGTTTGCAGTTAGGTGGCAGAGAACACAACTACCCAACTTTAAAGATAGCTGTAGATAGCTGTGAGTGAAGTACATAATAAGTACTTTCCTTCTGTATTTACCAAAGGGAAAAGGTGTGGAGTGGGAGACAGTGCTGCATGCATAAACACGTCAGGGAGTTTGGACGTCAATAAGTAGAAAGTATTGGGTCTCCTAATGAGTATTAACATTAGACGAGATTGCTGGGGTCTTGATCAGTAGCTTCGTATCTACACTTGGCACAGATGAGGACCCAGAGGACGGGTGAGTCGTGAATGTTATACCTGCATGTAAGAAGCGAACAAGGGGAAATCTGGAGAACTGCAGACCTGCAGATGGAAATTGCTGGAGAAACTTCTTCATGATAGGATATATGAGCTCTTAGAAGCAAGGGCCTAATTAGGGAGAGCCATCATGTCTACATTTGGGGCAGGTCCCATCTTCACAACTTGAGTTTTCTGGCAAAGTGATGAAAGAGATTGGTGATGGTAGAGCAGAGGATATCGATCTACATGGATTTTACTAAAGCATTTAATGAAGTCCCTCCTGGTAAAATTAAGAGAGTAGTGTTTGAAGAGCCTTTTTCGGGCTGGAGATCTGTAATTAGTGGTGTTCTGCAGAGATCTCTTCTGGGACCTCAGCCTGCAGCTCAATAGGCTAACACATAAATTCTGTGGCTGCTTTTAATTTCTCCTTTTCCCCAGTTTACAGTTTGAATTTTTAACTTTTATTTGTCGGATATTAGAGGGGTTAGTTGTCATTATGTCACAATCTTTAAGATGCAGAAGGCAGCTTTCTGAATCCAGCAACAGAAAGGGAAAAACTTCGAAAGAAAAATCAGAAGATATGCCTGTCTGGGATAAGAGTTTAGAACATGCGTTGATGGCTCTCGACAATAAAATAGACAATAATACTTCTGAGATGAATTCATTTCGACAGAGCTTTCAGTTCTTAGAGGAGAATATTATTTCCTTGAATACTGAGCTTAAAGAGTCGAAGCGTCAGATAACGGATATTTCAGCCCGCTTGGAATGGGCTCAACGCAAGATTATCGATTTGGAAGCAAGGTCTCATCGGAATAACATTCCAATTTTTGGACTGGAGGAAGGATCTGAGAGTGGGAGTTTATTGGGCTATTTTGCTAATTTGTTTCAATCTCTGTTTCCGGATATTCTACCTCAGCCTCCCGATATTGAAAGAGTGCATAGAATTCTCACTTCAAAATCTCAAGATCCGGATAAAGCAAAGTCAGTTTTGGTCAGTTTTCTTTATTTCAAAGTTGAAGACCAAATCATAACATATACAAGGAAACACAGAGTTTTTAAATTTATGGGTTCCGAGATTAGTTTTTTTCAAGACTATCCACGGGAATTTATGGAACAGCAGTTCAAATTCCTTCCAGCTATTCCCATCACTTCGCTATCCAGCCCGATTAAAATTATTTGCAAAGATTCGACTCCACGTGTTTTTTTGGAACCCCAATGCGGCATTGGGCTATGTTAATTCTATTTTGGAGGTGGCCGAGGTCTGAATGGTATTAGTCTGCTGAATAATTTTCTGAAAGAAAACAGGCTTTGAAGATTTCTGATATGTTGAAGATATCCTTTGATTGATGAGCTATTGAAAGAAGATGTGAACTTCTTGATTTGACTGATGTATGACTTTTTCAAAGTCTGTTTGGTATACTGAGTATACACAGCGGACAGATTGTTAACTGGTTTGATTGTCTGTTTTTATTCTTCCTTTTCTTCATTAGTTAAGTGATAGTTTTCATAGTTCATAGAGAATTGTTCATAGATATATATATAGCGAGGAGTACTCAAAAATAGATAATTAGTTTCAGTTTTTCTGCTACAACCAGTGTTTTTTCATCGGGCAGTAAGTCAAAGGGATAAAGAGATTTTTCTTCATTAGAGATTACATTGTTTAGAGAAGTCTGAGCCAGCAGCTTGACAAACACTGCTAGGTTTGCTAATGTATCTTTTCAGTAACATTGGAGAGTGAAGACGGGACCCTGAAGGAAACGTTCGACAGGTTTGGAAAGGATCGACCATTTCTGAATTCATTCAAGAAGAAGTCATCTGCATGAGATAGCTCTGCTAAAAGTGGCAGGAAAGCTGTGCAAGATTATTCTACGGAGGAAGGTCAGTGCCTTTAAAATCGTTTTATTTCCATCGCCGTGAATCCTGTGGAAAAGGCAGGATCCAGCTGGGAGTGGCAGTGACGCCGTGTCTTCGAGGAATTCGTTACTTCATGAAAGTCTCTCCTAATTGACTGTATAAATCTCTTGGACTTTAAAATTTACCATTCGAAGAACTGTGTTTGAATTTACTGCTTTAAGAACTGTTTTCACATTTATCGCTTTAAGAATCAGTACTGAGTGACGAATTGTTGAACATCCGCACAGTGGTTAACTTCCAGTTAAGGTGTTCATTTTTTTTTTATTGTTTATCTGTGTTTAATAAATGTTTGGTTGTTTGTATATAACCTGTCTCGATTGATATTCATTGTTGCCGGTTACGTAACATAATTTGTGGGGGCTTGTCCGGGATCTTCTTCCAAATTTTTGAGTTTAAGTGCTGGTAATTGCCATTCTGATTTGGAAAAGGGAAATACCCCTTGTTTTTTTTAGTTTCATTGGTGTGTGAGCGGTATTCAGCAGCAATGAATGTTGACGATTTTATGGTCACACCTGACCCGGTGTTTTTAGAGAATGTGAGAAAACCTGTTGTATTGAAGATTTCTAGGAAGTTGGATATTAAGGGAATTACGAAGAATACCACAAAGGCTTTAATACAAAGAAAATTCACTGAGCATTATATCTGTATGAAAACGTTTGATGATGAGGTGTTAGGTAGGTTTCCAATGAGTAATCTGGAAATGCAGTTACATCTTGAACAGATAAAGTTTGAAAGATTTAAAGCGGAAATGGCAAAAGAGAGGCTAATAAAAAAAGGGAATTTGATGAAAGAAAGGCAAATAAATTAAGGGAATTTAAAGAAAGAGAGGAAAGTAAACTAAGGGAAGGTAAAGAAAGAGAAGGTGAAAACCAGAGGAAATTTGAGTTAGAGATGGAGAAATTAAGGAGGGGAAATTAGTCTTCTGGTTCTAATAAACAGTTTATTGCTAGTCGTGAGGTTATTTTGGCTCTTCCATTTAATGAAGCTGAAGTGGACAAATATTTCCAGCATTTCGAAATTGTGCTCTGAGTTTAGGGTGGCCGAAAGAGCCATGGCCAGTGATATTACAAAGTATAATTAAAGGCAAGGCACAACAAGTTTATACAGCTTTAAATGCTGATCAAGCACTGGATTATGATATTGTTAAACAGCTAATATTAAAGGCATATGAGTTGGTTCTGGAAGCATGTAGAGAAAGATTCAGACATTTGAAGAAATCTGTGGAAAAAAACTTATGTGGAATTTGCCTATGAGAAATCTGTGTGTTTTGAGAGATGGGTTTCCTCTAAAAATGTGAATAGGGAGTATAATAAATTAAAAGAGTTGATTTTACTGGAGGAATTTAAAAGAAGCATTCCTGTTGAAGGGAGAACATACTTAAATGAAAGAGACACTTCTGCATTGCAGGAGACTGCTAAATTAGCTGATGAGCATGCTTTAATTCATAAGAATAAATTTTCTCCAGGTAGAATTTTTAAAAGGAAAAATAGCACAGAGAGGCAAGGTAAACCAGATTAAAAAAAAGAGAAATAAGCCATCCTAGATTCTTGTGTGCAGCATATTGAAACATCTGTAAATTCACAGGATTCAGAAAATACTAATGAAGATGTGTCAGAGTCTGACCAAGTTAAGAAGGGATATGAAGTTTTTATAACAGAAGGGTTTGTATCCTTGAAAGAAGGATCCAATTCAGTACTAATAAGAATACTTAGAGACACTGGAGCTGCTTAATCACTAATATTAGACAGTGCGCTAAAGTTTAGTGATGAGTCTGACATTGGTGAGGTAAATTATATAAGAGGAGTTGGGAGTTCCCTTATGCCAGTGCATTTACATAGAATAAATTTAAGGTCAGGATTAGTTACAGGGGTTGTTAAAGTAGGACTGCAATCCAGTTTACCTGTGAATGATGTTTCTCTTTTGTTAGAGAACGACTTAGCAGGTGGACAAGTTTTTCCTGAAGTGCATTTGACAGTAAATCCAAATTCTGAGGAACGACCGAGGGATTCTAACACAGATTCTTCATGTGTTGTAACAAGAGCTAAAGCTAAAAAGACCAATATACAGGATGAGGTTGTTACCCACAACTGTTCAATTCAAGATTCGAATTTTGAGGATGTATCAGAAACTTTCTTACCTACATTATTTGATCAGGACTTTGGTAGTAAGTCTGACCATGAAGATTTGTCTTTATTGTGGAAGGAGATGATAGCAGAGCAGGGTAGAGATCCTGAGATAGGCAAATTAAAAGAACAAGCTCTTCCAGATAGTGAAATTGAAAAAGTGCCAGTAGGATATTATTTTGAAAAGGGAGTATTAATGAGAAAGTAGAGATCACCTACAATTCCTGCTAGTGAGGAATGGAAAGTTAATCATCAGGTAGTAGTTCCTAAAATTTATCGAAATGAGATTTTAATTATGGCTCATAGTATTCCTTTGGGTGGTCATTTAGGTGTAAAGAAAACTATGAACAAGGTTTCTAAACATTTTTATTGGCCTAGTTTAAGAAAAGATGTGGCGACATTTTGTAGAACGTCTCATACGTGTCAAATTGTGAGTAAACCTAATCAAGTTACTCCAGTGGCCCCAGTACATCCAATTCCAGCATTTGGTGAGCCGTTCTGAAAAATCATTGTAGACTGTGTAGGTCCTTTGCCAAAGACTAAAACTGGACATCAATATTTGTTAACTATTATGTGCACAGCATCTAGGTTTCCAGATGCATGACCTCTTAGGAATATAACAGCCAAAACTGTGACAAAGGCTCTTATAAAATTCTTTACTTATTTTGGGTTGCCTAAGGAAATACAATCGGATCAAGGTAGTAATTTTATATCTGGATTGTTTCAGCAGATAGTTTATAAACTGGAAGCAAAACAGATTATTTCATCAGCCTATCATCCAGAATCGCAAGGAGCCCTGGAGAGATTTCATTCTACATGAAAAACTATGATTAGAACATATTGTGTGGAAAATGAAAAGGACTGGGATGAAGGTATACATTTACTACTTTTTGCAGTACGAGAGGCAGTAGAGGAATCATTAGGTTTTAGTGCTTTTGAACTTGTGTTTTGGCATAGAGTTCGAGGACCTTTGGCTTTGTTGAAGGAATAGTGGATTAATAAAGAAGTACACACTAATTTGCTAGATTATGTTTTAAAATTTAAAGAAAGATTATATAAAGCTTGTAGCTTGGCAAAGGAAAATTTAAAATTGGCTCAAGAGAAGATGAAGACTTGGTATGATAGGGAAGCTAGGATGAGGTTATTTAAGCCTGGAGATAAGGTGTTAGTTCTTTTCCCGGTGCAAACAAACTCATTACAAGCTAAATTTCGTGGTCCTTATGAGATTAAATCTAAGGTGAATGATGTGGATTACGTGGTAAAAACCCCAGATCATAGAAAGACAACACAGCTGTGTCATATAAATATGATAATACCGTATTATGAGAGGGAAGCTGCTACTATGACTGTCGTGGTCAATAATGAGTCTGATCTTGATAAAACCTTAATGGATGATTCATCTGAAACTCATTTTAAACCCAACATTATTTCAGCCAGGTTACCAAATTCAAAAGTTCTAGAAAATATTGATGAACAATTAGCTCATTTACAGCCAGAGCAGAGAGAGCAGATGAAACTGTTAATTTTTAAATATAGAGATTTATTTCCAGACGTTCCTAGAAGAACCACCGTAGCTACACATGATGTAGATGTTAGAGACGCAAAACCCATAAAACAACATCCATATCGAATGAACAGGGAATAATGTGAACTTGCTGAACAAGAAATTAGGTATATGTTAGAAAATGATATGATGAGACATTCTAATTCGAATTGGAGTTCACCGTTTGTTATGGTGCCCAAGCCAGACAATAGTATTAGGTTTTGTAAGGATTACAGGAAGGTGAATGCTGTGACAAAAACTGAAGCATATCCAATCCCTACGGTAGATGATTGTGTGGATAAAGTTGGACAAGCCAAATTCCTTACAAAGATTGATTTGTTACAAGGTTATTCATGTATTCTTTTGACAGATAGAGGTAGAGAGTTATCTGCATTTGTAACCCCATCTGGATTATATGTGTGAAGAAAGACCAAGTTATCAGAAGATTGATTCTAATGAGAGAGATAAGTGAGACAATGGAGCAGCATTCGGAAATGTTAATGAGAGACGAGAGAGATTAACGAAAAGAGACACAGTTCCGAGTACTGTCAGACCGGTTGTTTTGAACCTGAACTGTTTGAAGTTTGATGGACAGGCAATACCCAAGCAGGGGAATAAAAGGAACAGGTTCGCTAAGGCAAGGGACACCACGAGATCACGAGATAACGAGACCCTGGAAGTGCGGTGTGCACCCCCCCACAAGTTGGTGGGAGTTTTGGATGACTGCTCACGGGACAGACCATAGACGCACAGGGTGAAAAGGTACGATCAGCGGGAACCTGGTGTGTGTATGTCCACCCTGGCCTGGGTGCCGGGTTCACCACGGAAGAATGAACATATCCGGAACAGAGGGGTCACAGTCGGTGACCTCAAAAGACATTAAAAAAAGGACTCGCCCGAAAGCTAACTGTGGAGGAACATCAAGGTCTGTCTGAATTCGATTTGCATATCATCATTCTCATTCTTTCTTTCTTTCTTTCTTTCTTTCTCTCTCTCTCTCTCTCTCTCTCTCTCTCTCTCTCCCTCCCTCCCTCCCTCCCTCCCTCCCTCCCTCTCTCTCTCTCTCTCTCTCTCTCTCCTCCCCCCCAACAGCGATTGCTGCGAACTGTACTGAGCTGAACTGAACTCTGCGTCACTTGAGACTGATCATTTTCCCCCAGACTGCGATAGAGCTTGATTGATTCCTATTATCCTTGTTCTGTGTACATGTGTGTTTTATCATTGCTAACCCGTTGCATTTATATCCTTACGTTTAGAGTACTGTGTTACTTATTTCTTTAATAAAACTTTCTTAGTTCCAGTAATCCAGTCTCCAACTAAGTGGTCCATTTCTGCTGGTTTGGCAATCCAGTTACGGGGTACGTAACATAAGTGGGGTTCTCGTCCGCTATTTTGAATGCTAAATTTGGGACAAGGTAAATTGATTGGGTTAAAATTCCCGAAAGAAAGAAAGGGCAAACAGCAGAAATGGAGATTGAGGAATTTCTAAAGGCACCGACCTTGGAGGCATTAGAGGATGCCAGGAAATCAGAATTGGCAGCTGTGGCCAAATGGTTGAATTTTTTTAAGGGGAAGTCGACAATGAGGAGAGTGGAGATGCACAGAGCTATCATAGAGCATTATGTATCTAAAAGTGTGTTTCCCCAAGGGGAGCTGGAGGTGGTATCTATGGGAAAACCTGGTGCAGAAGCAGTACAGCTGCAGATTGAAAAATTGAGACTCGAGCACGAGTTCTGGGTAAAACAGTTGGAGCGAGAAGAGAGGGACAAGCAGTTAGAACGAGAAGCGAGAGAGAAACAGGGAAAGGGAATTTGAGATGGAGAAGTTAAAGATGACGGCAGCGCTGGGGCCCATGCCGAACCAAGGTGGAGGGTTCAGGGCAACCCAGGAGTTTAGGCTGGTTCCCCCATTTGAGGAGACCGATGTTGATCGGTACTTTCTCCATTTTGAAGGAGTTGCTGCAAGTCAGGACTGGCCGAGGGATAAGTGGGCTGTTTTGCTTCAGAGTGTACTTAAAGGAAAAGCCTAACAAGCTTACTCGGCTTTGTCCGCAGAAGGTGCCCAGTGGTATGATGTGGTGAAGGAGGCCATACTCAGGATTTATGAGTTGATCCCGGAGGCACACCGGTAGAGGTTCCGGGATGCGAGGAAGCAATGGGGCCGCACGTATTTAGAGTTTGCCCATGAGATGCAGATGTATTGTGAGCGTTGGTGCGCCTCGAAGGGGGTCAATGGGGATTATGACAGACTGCTACAGCTAATCCTGCGTGAGCAGTTTAAAGGTTGTGTTCCTGAATGTATGAGACCCTACCTAGATGGGAAAGAGGCAGACACCTTAGCCGCAACTGCTAAGTTAGCGGATGAGTACGCGTTGACACATAAAACAAAATTTACCCCAAGTAAAGGCTACCAGAAGGGTAGTCAGGACGGTGGAGAAAGTCCACCAGAAAAGTCAGAAAGTAAGCCGGGGACTAGTGAGAAGGATAAGGTAGACCGTGAGCAGTGTGGTAGGAAGTCTCCTGGGGTCGTATGCTATAGTGGTGGGAAAGTCGGACACTTTGCGTCCAGGTGCTTTGCCCCAAAGAAGGAGATGGGGAAAGGGAAAACGACGGTTCCGACTGGCTGTATTGAGCTTGTAAACAGACCGCTAGGGAAGAAGAGGTCTGATAAAGTTCAGGAAGGGCGCGAGAAGTTTATCTCGGCCGGATTGGTGTCGGTGAAGGAGGGGTTATACCCAGTTCCAGTACGGATCTGGAGAGACACTGGAGCTTGTCAGTCATTGATATTAAAGAGTGTGTTAGACTTTAGTTCAGAGACCCAGACTAGTGAGGTCAGGGTGATAAAAGGCATTGGAAAAGGGACTGAAGCAGTACCTTTGCACCAGATACACCAAGAAAGCGACTTGGTCTCCGGACCGGTCACGATCGGGGTGAGGCCCGAACTACCGATGGAAGATGTGGAGGTCTTACTCGGTAATGACCTCGCCAGCGGAGAGGTGTACCCAGCAGTAAAACTGACAAGCCAGCCTGCCAGCATTGAGGCCCCGCCCATGGACTCACAGGTTTATCCTGTTTGCGCAGTGACTCGGCGCATGTCCAGAAAGGCTGCCGAAGCTAATATAGATTTAGCAGAGACGTTTTTACCAGCCTTGTACCAGGAGGGGTTAGCAAGGAAGGAATTTGTACTGGCACAGGAGCGAGACGCGGAGCTGATGGTTTTGACGGAGACAGCTCTCTCTGAAGCAGAATTAAAAGGGGAGTCTGTGGGCTATTATGTGAAGGAGAGAGTACTAAGGAGGAAATGGAGACCAAGTACCATGCCCGCAGATGAGGAACCGAAATGAGGTGCCGAAAATTTATAGGGGCGAGATTTTTAACCCAGCCCGCAAGATACCCCTCGGTGGACATTTTGGGGTGAGGAAGACAGTCGACAGAATTATGAAAGAGTTTTACTGGCCGCACAGGAGGAAGGATGCTATTGACTATTGTAGACGTGAGCTAACACAGTTACAGGCTTTTGATATGCTGACAGCTCGCCACGATAGGCGAACAGACCGAGTCGGTGTTATCATGAAAATTAATGAGGCTAGGGTGCCACCTGATAAGGGGAAACCCATTTTGAAAAGATGAGTATGGTGCTGACCAGATGGGAGAAGTCTATTGTTTTGGCCAGCTTTGCTGATAAGGTCTCTCCCTTAACTCCCGATGGTGTTGTCACATCAGGTCAGCCTAGTGAGCAACACCCCTATAGGACGATTAATTCAGTGTCAAAAGTGCTAAAGAACGCAGAAGCGTATATTGGCGATGTAGTTGTCTGGAGTGACACGTGAGAGGGGCTGTTTAAAAAGCTGTTTGAAGCCAGCCTGACAGTGAACCTCGCAAAAAGTGAATTCAGCCACGGAAAGATCACTTATCCTGGATTGGTGGGAAGACAGGGGCAGCTGGCACCGATGCAGGCTAAGGTGCGGGCTATCTCTGAAGTCCCCACCCCGACAGACAAGAGAGCCCTGAGAAGGTTATTGGAGATGGTGGGGTACTATCGGAAGTTTTGCAAAAAAAAACTTTGCAGATATTACCCTCCCGCTTACTAAGCTCTTGCCAAAGAATGCTAATTTGATGTGGGACGACCCTTGTTATCTTTGTCCGGGACGAAAACCACCGAGAAGTTACACTGATCACAACTCATTAGTGTTTTTGGCCACTATGAAGTTTGCTAAATTGGAGCCTGGTCTTAGAGGATTACTAAAATAAAACATATAAAAGGAACAGAAAATGTGATTGCTGACTGTCTGTCAAGGTGTTGACAACTTAAAGTTCTCTGTATTAGCCAAATAGCTGATGACCAATGTATATTTGTGTGTATCTAATAATGTATTCATGCCTATAATTTTTACCCCGGTAAAAATCCTTTGAAGGATAGGGGTGTGTCGAAAGACCAAGTTATTAGAAGATTGATGCTAATGAGAGAGATAAGTGAGACAATGGAGCAGCATTCGGAAATGTTAATGAGAGATGAGAGAGATTAACGAAAACAGACACAGTTCCGAGTATTGTCAGACCGGTTGCTGTGAACCTGAACTGTTTGAAGTTTGATGGACAGGCGATACCCCAGCAGGGAAATAAAAGGAACAGGTTCGCTAAGGCAAGGGACACCACGAGATCACCAGATAATGAGACCCTGGAAGTGCGGTGTGCCCCCACAAGTTGCTGGGTGTTTTGGAGGTCTCGTCGTGGGACCGACCATAGAACGCACAGGGTGAAAAGGTATGATCGGCAGGAACCTGGTGTGTGTGTCCGCCCTTGCCTGGGTGCCGGGTTCACCGCGGAAGAACGAACATATCCGGAACGGAGGGGTCACAGTCGGTGACCTCAGAAGACATTAAAAATAGGGCTCGCCCGAAAGCTAACTGTGCAGGAACATCAAGGTCTGTCTGAATTCGGTTTGCATATCATCATTCGCTCTCACTCTCTCCCTCCAATGGCACAACAGCAATTGCTGCGAACTGTACTGAGCTGAACTGAACTCTGCGTCACTTGAGACTGATCATTTTACCCCTAGACTACGAAAGAGCTTGATTGATTCCTATTATCCTAGTTCTGTGTACACGTGTGTTTTATCATTGCTAACCCATTGCATTTATATCCTTACATTTAGAGTACTGTGTTACTTATTTCTTTAATAAAACTTTCTTTGTTCCAGTAATCCAGACTCCAACTAAGTGGTCCATTTCTGCTGGTTTGGCAACACAGTTATGGGGTACGTAACATAAGAATATAATGTTCTTCCATTTGGGATGAAGAATGCCAAAAAAATACCAGGTACTTTTCAGAGGATGATTAATAGCGTGATTCAGGGATTAAGAGATACAGATGCCTATATTGATGATTTAGTTAGGAAATAATACGTGGAAAGCCCATACTACTGCAGTGGAGAAACTATTTGAGAGACTTTCAAAAGCTAACTTAACTCTTAGCTTAGCTAAAAGTGAATTTGGCCATGCCACAGTCACCTACCTTGGTTATGTTGTGGGTCAGGGAAAATTAGCACCTGTTGAGACGAAAGTTCAGGCAATTTTAGAAGTACCCACTCCAACTAGTAGAAAAACTCTCAGAAGATTGTTGAATATGGTAGGATATTACAGAAAATTTTGTAAGAATTTTGCAAACATTACTCTTCCATTAACTAATCTCTTGAAGAAAAATGAAAAGTTTGTTTGGACAGAAGCTTGTCAGGAGGCATTTGATAAATTGAAACTATAATATGTAGTCAACCTGTACTTAAATTTCCTGACTTTGAAAAACCATTTTCGTTAGCTATAGATGCTAGTGATGAAGCTGCAGGAGCAGTGTTACTTCAAAGAGATGATGGTGAAAGAAGTTGATCGTCCAGTAGCTTATTTTTCTAAGAAATTTAATGCCCATCAAAGAAATTATTCAACAATAGAAAAAAAAATTATTATCTCTTGTTTTGGCTTTACAACATTTTTAAGTGTATGTTAGTACTACTCATAAACCACTCACAGTTTATACCAATCATAATCCATTGGTGTTTTTGATAAGATGAAAAACAAAAATAGAAGATTACTAAATTGGAGTTTAATGTTACAGGAGTACAATATTTTGATTACTCATATTAAGGGTAAAGATAATGTGATCGCTGATTGTCTATCTAGATGTTAAATGTACAATGAAAAGTTTTTTTATGGAGTGATATTTTAACATTCCTAACACTCCTACAGTATATTAGTTTGTAAAGTGTTGAAAGGTAAGACTATATATTGTGTATGTTGTAAATTTTATACCTTTCTATTTTTTTGTGTAAATTGTTATTTGTCAAAATTTTGCTCTTTAAGAGACCCATTTCTTTATGGAGGGAGGTGTTACATACCTCAAGGAGATCTTGTCAGAATGATGGAATTGTCTTTTGGAGGTCAGCTGATGTAGTTTTCCCGCCGATGTGAGGTCACGTGAGGACCTCATGTTCACCACGAGTATAAAAGGGAAGACCTCTGATGACGCTGTTAGTTTTTCCAGTTTGACCGTTAATGAGGTACTCCGCTCCGCTGTGTATTTGCATTATGACGGAGTTTTGATTTTAAACAGAGTTTTATGTTCTAACATAAGGTACAGAAGTCTGAGCCAGCAGTATGACAATCGCTGCTAGGTTTATTAATGTATCTTTTCAGTAACATTGGAGAGTGAAGATGGGACCCTGAAGGAAACGTTCGACGGGTTTGGAAAGAATCAACCATTACAGAATTCGTTCAAGAAGGAGTAATCTGCATGAGATAGACTCTGCTGAAAGTGGCAGGAAGGCTGTGCAAGGTTCTTCTGCGGAGGAAGGTCAGTGCCTTTAAAATCGTTTTATTTCCGTCGCCGTGAAACCTGTGGAAAAGGCAGTTTCCATCTGGGAGTGGCAGTGACGCCATGTCTTCGAGGAATTCGTTACTTCATGAAAGTCTCTCCTAATTGACTGTATAAATCTCTTGGACTTTAAAATTTACTGTTCGAAGAACTGTGTTTGAATTTACCGCTTTAAGAACTGTTTTCGCATTTGTCGCTTTAAGAATCAGTACCGAGTGACGATTTGTTGAACAGCCACATAGCGGTTAACTTCTGGTTAAGGTGTTTGTTTGTTTTTTTATTGTTTATCCGTGTTTAATAAATGTTTGGTTGTTTTTATATAACCTGTCTCGATTGATATTCATTGTTTTTATAAAAGTGAATTATTTCCTCTAAATGATTCTGCTTCTATATATGATGACATTCCTTGTAACGTCACGGACTCTTTTAAATATTTAGGTATTATCATCACTAAAAATTACGGAGACCTTTATAGAGCTAATTTGGTTGCCTTAGAGGATGTTATGAAGCAATTATTTTGTAGATGGAATGCACTTACACTTTCGTTAGCTGGCCGAATTCATGCAGTTAAAATGGTGATTTTACCCAATTTTCATATGTATTTCAAAATATTCCTTTTTTCTAACTAAGGAGTTTTTATATCAGGCTGATTCTATCATTTCATCTTTTGTTTGGAATAATAAAAGACCAAGAATTGGAAAATATCATTTATAAAAATTTAAAAAAGGATGGAAGTCTTGCTCTGCCTAATTTAAGAATGTATTATTGGGCTGTTAATATATATTATGTGTGGGGTATATGGAGTGTCAGGGAGGGGTAGCCCCTCTGGTAGGGGAACATGTCGCGTCCTTTTCAGGGCAGTTCGTCCACCTTTGGTCCCCACCTGGCACTCAGCTCTCACCTGTGGCTCCCCGTAGCTGTTTGCATGCGACAGCGGCCACACCCCAGGCAACGGCTTCGACAAGCCGGCTAAACCAGGTGAGGGTAGCCGACGGGTCTCAAACCCTCGGTGAGATAGGGAGTTGTCTATCCCAGCATGTGAAGACAGACTCCGGCGGATTGAGCGGATGAGACCAATGGAAGGTCCAACGGTCAAGAAGGCGGTCTCTGCAAGCGTTGTGGAACGTGTAGAGCAGTACGAGACACAGAAGACGTCCTGGTCACACTGCGCCTAGTTCCATCTCCAGCCGTCTAGACTCTGTCTTGCCACTGGATCCAGATGGGAATTGGGAAGAGAGAGTCTGGCTGACGCTGCGCAACTCTCCCTCGCTTAAATCCAAATCACGCGCTAGTCTCGACACCATCATTATGGTGTCGAGGTCATCTTCGACGTCAACGATGGACGAACAACAATATGTTATGTATGCTCTTGGTTATATTGGACTGATAAAAATGAAGGACCACCTTGGGTTGATTTGGAATTGAAAGCTGTGAACAATTTTACTTAACTTCGTCATTAGGAGCTTCTTTACCTGTAAAATTAGCAAAAATTTCTATTCTAAACTTATATCCTGTGATTAAGCAGTCATTACGAATTTGGTACCAGTTTCGTAATTTTTATAATCTTAAAAAATTTAACCTTCTTAGTTTAATTTATCAAAAGTATTTATTTAAACCTTCACTTAGTGATCCTACCTTTTCTCTTTGGAGGAATAAAGGGGTCTATTCCTTCATGGATCTGTTCCAAGAAAGCCAATTGATGTCTTTTGAGTAGTTAGCAACTAAATATTCTCTCTCGTACTCACATTTCTTGCAATATCTTCAGGTCAGACATTTCATACAAAAATCTTTAAGTAATTTTCCATATATACAAGATTCTGACCGGTTAGACATTATTTTAAAAATGAAACCTTTAGTGAAAGGTTTTATTGAGAAAACTTATAATTTACTATTACAACAGTACAATTATCCTTTACTTAAGATTAAGCAAGATTGGGAAAGACAACTTAACATGACCTTGATAACAGAGGATTGGTTGCGAATTATGAAGTTTGTTAAATCTTCTTCGATTTATGCCAGTCACTCTCTAATTCTATTTAAAATTGTACATTGTTACTATTTGACAAAGGAGAGACTGTCAAAAATATTTCCTAATGTTGAAAGTCAGTGGGATAGATGTAAACCTGAGACCACTACATTGACACATATGTTTTGGTCGTGTTCTGTATTGAAACAGTTTTGGAAATGTATTTTCTCTACAATTTCTAAAGTTTCAAAAATTAACCAACAACCTAATAAATTGACAGTTTTGTTCGGTATAATCCCTCAATATATTTATGGTATTTCTACGTAATTGCATTTGTCAGATTATTGGCCAGAAGGGCTGTTTTATTGAAATGGAAAGATGCCTCTGCCCCCACTTTGATACAATGGTTCTCTCAGGTGATGTTATGTCTTAGTTTGGAGAAAATCAGAAGTCACAGCTCCTGGAAACTGACTTTTGATCCTCGATTTGTCTTTGAGAAAAGGTGGGGTTCTTTTGATGGACCCTTCAGATTCTTGTTTAAATGGATTTGGTTGGCGGATTGATGTTTTTCTTTTTTGGAAGCTTGTATGGTGTATAGCTCTGGGGTTCTGCTCCCAATGTTTGTTTGTTTGTTTTTAGTAGTTTTTTTTTTTAGTTAGTAGAGGTTCTGTTTTCCTCCTTTCCTTTTCCCAAAAAATAGTTTTAACATTTTTTTTCTTATTATTATTGATATATTGTTTAGCTTTGTTAATCACTTATTTGTTAACTTAATTCTTATTGTACGTATTGACATGTTCACTTGATTACTTTAATGTATTTGTTGTTGATTTTCAATAATAATTAATTTAAAAAATTTTACCATGAAATGAAGATGACCGAAATCAAAATGTAGATGGGTGCTTTAGTTAGTTTGTGAATTATACCAATAGTGGTGCAGTTGTGTATAATGAAGAAGACTGGCAATGAATACAGCGTAATATAGATTATTCACAGCTAAGGACAGAGAAATGGCAGATCAAGCTGAACACGGATAAATGTGAGGGGCTGCAACTTGGTAGACCAAAAGCAAATAGTTAAATGCTAAGGAGAAGACCCTTAACAGTGTTGCTGAACAGAGAGGATTGACGTCCAAGTTCACAGCTCCTGGAAAGTGACTACACGGGTCAATCTGTGGTTAAGAATGCTTATCAAATGCTTGCTTTTATTAGCTGAGTTACTGAGCTCAATTCAAGAAGTGATGTTTCAGCTGTAAAAGGACTCCACTGAGGCCACATTTGAACTATCGAATATAGTTCTAGTTCACCCATTTTGAGAATTGAGCATTGGAGAAGGAGCAGAAGTTTACTAGGATGCTGTCTGGTTTACAGGGCATGTGCTAACATAAGTGGTCTGACGAACTTGGTAGTTTTCTTTGGAGTAGCAGAGGCTGAGGGGAGATCAGATAGAGATTTATAACTATATGTCAGAGACGGATCGACTAGACATGGGGTGTCTTTATCGTAGGGTAAAGTGTCTAATACATTGAAGATGAGAGGTGATGAGATGTGAGGGAGATGCTTTTTTTTTTAACTCAGAGAGTGCCGGATGCCAATTATGGTGGTGGAGTTAAATACATCAGGGGCTTTTACGGGATGTTGAGATAGGTACATTGATATGAGGAGGATGGGGTGAGGTGGACTTTGTGTTGGTCAGAAAGATTAGTTTTTGGGGGTTTACTGATTTACTTTTCAGATGGTTTGACATGATATTATGGGCCAAACAGTCTGTTCCTGTGCTGTACTGTTCTACGATTTGTTCCATATACTGGGAACCATTATGACAGAGCTGAGCGTAACCCAACAGGTTTACAAGTAGATGATGAGTATAACATGAATGTAAAGAAGAACAAGTAATGATTGGGTACAAATCCAAACAGAGCAAAGAGTTAAATTGTACCACAGGAACAACATTTAAAAGGACAAATAATTCAGGACTGAAGGTGATGTATTTAAATGTGCGTAGCACTTGGTATAATGTGAATGAACTCATGGCACAATTAGAGACTGGTCAGTTTGGTGTTGTGGGCATCACTGAGTCATGGCTGAAAGAAGGCCATAGTTGAGAGTGTAACATCAAATGATATACTTTGTATCAAAATATAGGAAGGGTGGCACAGGCGGTGATGTGGCTCCTCTAGTAAAAGATGGAATTACATCTTTAGATAGAGGTGACATAGGGTCAGAGAATGTTGAATCTTTGTGGGCGGATTTAAGAAATTGCAAAGGGTAAAAACTGGTCGTCGAAAATAGGTCTCCTTATAGTAGCCAAAATGTGGGGTTGAGATTGTAAAGTCATGTACTTACATTCCCAAACGAAAAGCCGTGGATGAACCAGGAGGTACGTCGTCTGCTGAAGGCTAGATCTATGGCATACAACTCTGGCGATCAAGGCCTGCATCAGAAAACCAGGTATGGTTTGCGGCGGGGTATATCAAGGGCGAAGAAACAATTTTGAATGAGTTTGGAGGTGACATTGGATGTATGGTAACTCTGGCAGTGTTTGCCAGACATGACTTCATACAAAGTGAAAGCTAAGAGCTTCACTACCAGATGAACTCGCCCGCATTGAAAAGGAGAATATAACTACAGCTGTGAAGTTGCCTGCTGCACCTGATGACCCAGTGATCTCTGTCTCTGAGTCCGATGTTAAGCTGTTTTTAAAGAGGGTGAGCCCGCTGAAGGTGGAGGGTCCCGATGGAGAGCCTGGAAATGTTCTGAAAACCTGTGCCAACCACCTGGTGGCAGTATTCAAGGACATTTTCAACCTCCCATTGCTACGGGCAGAAGTTCCCAGTTGTTTCTAAAAGGCAACAACTATGCCAGTGCCTAAGAAGAATAATGTGATCTGCCTTAATGACTATCGCCTGGTAGCACGAACATATACAGTGATGAAATACTTCGAGAAATTGGTCATGACTAGACTGAAGTTCTGCCTCAGCAATGATCTGGACACTTTGCAATTTGACTATCGCCACAATAGTTCAACGGCAGATACAATCTCAATGGTTCTTCACACAGCTTTAGCCCACCTGGAGAACACAAACACCGATGTCAGGATGCTGTTCATCAACTATTGCTCAGCAGTTAATACCATCATTCCCAGAATCCTGATTGAGAAGTTGCAGAACATTGGCCCCTGTACCTCCCTCTGCAATTGGATCCTCCTTTCCCTAACCGGAAGACCACAATCTGTGCGGATTGGTGATAACATCTCCTCATGCTCGACAATCGACACTGGTGAACCTCAAGAGTGTGTTCTTCGTCCACTGCTCCACTCTCTCTATACCCACGACTGTGTGACGAGGCATAGCTCAAATACCATCTATAAATTTGTTGATGATACAACCATGTTTGATAGAATCTCAGGTGGTAACGAGAGGGCATACAGGTATAAGGAATGCCAACTAGTGAAGTAGCTTCACTGCACAACGCGGCACTCAATGTCAGTAGGATAAAAGAGCTGATTGTGGACGCTACTTCAGAAAGAGATGAAGGACCACATACCAATCCTCACAGAGGTATCAGAAGTTAAGAGCGTGAGCAGTTTAAAGTTCATGGATGTCAAGATCTCTGAGGATCTAACCTCGTCCCAACATATCGATGCAGTTATAAAGCAGGCAAGACAGCAGCTATGCTTTATTAAAAAATTGAAGAGATTTGGTATGTCAACAAATACACTCAAATACTTCTATAGATGTACCGTGGAGAACATTCTGACAGGCTACATCACCGTCTTGCAAGTGGTGGGGGCGGGGGGAATGGGTGCACTACTGCACCTGATAGAAAGAAGTTAAAAAGCCTACAGCACAATACAGACCCTTCGGCCTACAAAGCTGTGCCTCACATGTCCTTACTATAGAAATTATCTAAGCTCCATGTACCTATCCAGGAGTCTCTTAAAATACCCCATTGTAACTGCCTCCACCACCATTGCAGGCAGCCCTTTCCACGCTCTCACCACTCTCTGTGCAAAAACACTTACCCCGACGTCTCTTCTGTACCTACTTCCAAGCACTTTAAAACTGTTCCATCTCAGGTCAGCCACTTTGGCCCTGGGAAAAAAAAGCCTCTGACTATCCGCACAATCAATGCCTCTCAACATCTTATTCACCTCTGTCAGGTCACCTCTCATCCTCCATTGCTCCAAGGAGAAAAGGCCAAGTTGATTCACCTGCTTTCATAAGGAGTAATCCTAAATCCAGGAAATATCCTTGTAAATATCCTCTGCACCCTGTCTATGCTTTCCACAAGCAATGTCCCCTTGGATCCTACTTACCTTCTCAATAAGCCTTATATGGGGTAACTTGTCCAATACCTTACTGAAATCCATATACACTACAGCTACTGCTCTCCCCTCATCGATGTGTTTCATCACATCCTCAACAAATTCAATCAGTCTCGTAAGGCACAACCTGCTTTTGACAAAGCCATGCTGACTATTCCTAATCATATTATGCCTCACCAAATGTTCATAAATCTTGCCTCTCAAGATTTTTTTTTCATCAACTTCCGAACCAGTCACAGAGGGTTGTAAATTTAGATAGATCCATCTTGGGTACTAGCCATAAACTACCCAGGATATTCCAAGGATCGGCGTCTCAGAAAGGCAGCGTCCATTATAAAGGAACTCAGCATGCAGTGCGTGCCATTTTCTCACTGTTACCATCAGGCTGGATGTACAGAAGCCGAAAGGCACACATTCAGCGATTCAGGAATAGCTTCCTCCCGTCTGCAATCTGATTCCTAAATGGAGATTGAACACTTGGACACCACCTCACTTTTTTAATATATATTATTTCTGTTTTTTGCATGATTTTAATCTATTCAATATTCGTACACTGTAATTGATTTACTTAATTATTCAGTTTTTTTCTTCTTCTTTCTTATGTATCGCATTGAACTGCTGCTGCTAAGTTAACAAATTTCATGTCACATGCGGGTGATAATAAACCTGATTCTGATTCTGAAAAGAAGGGTAATGCCACAATTTTAATGGGTAACTTCAGTATGGAAGGGGACTGGGAAAATCAGGTTGGTGTTGAATTACAAGAAAGGGAATTTGTTCAATACCTACGAGATGGCTTTTTAGAGCAGTTTGTGATTGAAAATCTCAGGGAAAATCTATCTTTAGATTGGATGATACGTAACAGCCCCGATATCATAAGGGAACTTAAAGTAACCGAACCCTTACGAGGCTGTGACCATAATATGATTGAATTCGTGTGGCAATTTGAGAGGGTGAAGCATAACTCACAAATATGCAATAAAGAGATTTACAGAGGCAGAGAGAGGACCTTGCCCAGAGGACACTGGAGAACGATCTTGGCAGTGATTAGAGCAGTGAAGAGATGGCTGAAGTTTCTGGGATTATTTCACAAGGTACAGGATAGATATAGAAACATAGAAACATAGAAAATACGTGCAGGAGTAGGCCATTCGGCCCTTCAGCCTGCACCGCCATTTCTTATGATCATGGCTGATCATCCAACTCGGAACCCCGCCCCAGCCTTCCCTCCATACCCCCTGACCCCGTAGCCACAAGGGCCATATCTAACTCCCTCTTAAATATAGCCAATGAACTGGCCTCAACTGTTTCCTGTGGCAGAGAATTCCACAGATTCACCACTCTCTGTGTGAAGAAGTTTTTCCTAATCTCGGTCCTAAAAGGCTTCCCCTCTATCCTCAAACTGTGGCCCCTCGTTCTGGACTTCCCCAACATCGGGAACAATCTTCCTGCATCTAGCCTGTCCAATCCTTTTAGGATCTTATACGTTTCAATCAGATCCCCCCTCAATCTTCTAAATTCCAACGAGTGCAAGCCCAGTTCATCCAGTATTTCTTCATATGAAAGTCCTGCCATCCCAGGAATCAATCTGGTTAACCTTCTTTGTACTCTCTCTATGGCAAGGATGTCTTTCCTCAGATGAGGGGACCAAAACTGCACACAATACTCCAGGTGTGGTCTCACCAAGGCCTTGTACAACTGCAGTAGTACCTCCCTACTCCTGTACTCGAATCCTCTCGCTATAAATGCCAGCATACCATTCGCCTTTTTCACCGCCTGCTGTACCTTCATGCCCACTTTCAATGACTGGTGTATAATGACACCCAGGTCTCGTTGCACCTCCCCTTTTCCTAATCGGCCACCATTCAGATAATAATCTGTTTTCCCATTTTTGCCACCAAAGTGGACAACTTCACATTTATCCACATTAAATTGCATCTGCCATGAATTTGCCCACTCACCCAACCTATCCAAGTCACCCTGCATCCTCTTAGCATCCTCCTCACAGCTAACACTGCCACCCAGCTTCGTGTCATCCGCAAACTTGGAGATGCTGCATTTAATTCCCTCATCCAAGTCATTAATATATATTGTAAACAACTGGGGTCCCAGCACTGAGCCTTGCGGTACCCCACTAGTCACCGCCTGACATTCTGAAAAGGTCCCGTTTATTCCCACTCCTTGCTTCCTGTCTGCTAACCAATTCTCCACCCACACCAATACCTTACCCCCAATACCATGTGCTTTAAGTTTGCACACTAATCTCCTGTGTGGGACCTTGTCAAAAGCCTTTTGAAAATCCAAATATACCACATCCACTGGTTCTCCCCTATCCACTCTACTAGTTACATCCTCAAAAAATTCTATGAGATTCGTCAGACATGATTTTCCTTTCACAAATCCATGCTGACTTTGTCCGATCATTTCACCGCTTTCCAAATGTGCTGTTATCACATCCTTGATAGCTGACTCCAGCAGTTTCCCCACCACCGACGTTAGGCTAACCGGTCAAAAATTCCCTGGTTTCTCTCTCCCTCCTTTTTTAAAAAGTGGAGTTACATTAGCCACCCTCCAATCCTCAGGAACTAGTCCAGAATCTAACGAGTTTTGAAAAATTATCACTAATGCATCCACTATTTCTTGGGCTACTTCCTTAAGCACTCTAGGATGCAGACCATCTGGCCCTGGGGATTTATCTGCCTTCAATCCCTTCAATTTACCTAACACCACTTCCCTACTAACATGTATTTCGCTCAGTTCCTCCATCTCACTGGACCCTCTGTCCCCTACTATTTCTGGAAGATTATTTTTGTCCTCCTTAGTGAAGACAGAACCAAAGTAATTATTCAATTGGTCTGCCATGTCCTTGCTCCCCATAATCAATTAACCTGTTTCTGTCTGCAGGGGACCTACATTTGTCTTTACCAGTTTTTTTCCTTTTTACATATCTATAAAAGCTTTTACAGTCCGTTTTTATGTTCCCTGCCAGTTTTCTCTCATAATCTTTTTTCCCCTTCCTAATCAGGCCCTTTGTCCTCCTCTGCTGAACTCTGAATTTCTCCCAGTCCTCAGGTGAGCCACTTTCTCTGGCTAATTTGTATGCTTCTTCTTTGGAATTGATACTATCCCTAATTTCTCTTGTCAGCCACGGGTGCACTACCTTCCTTGATTTATTCTTTTGCCAAACTGGGATGAACAATTGTTGTAGTTCATCCATGCAACCTTTAAATGCTTGCCATTGCATATCCACCGTCAATCTGTTGCACAGAGAAAGATGTCCTCAAAATGACAGGAATACCTGTATAAAGCAGGATACCAAAAGATGTTCTCAAAATTCCTTTGTTTTCAAACACATATGTAAATACCCTGAGCTGAAATAAGAAAGAACACTGACTGACTGTTAAAACAATTTTCATTACAAAGAGGCAATCAGATAAATACATGAATATACAGGAATGGAATGACATGCAGCAAAATACTTTAGCGGGGAGGGAGTGGGGGACACAGTCGAGAGTATCTGTTGAAATGAGTGCTACCTACATCATGCCAGGGCAGGGGGAGCAGCCAGAGGTTGTGTTCCTTATTAGAACTTACAACAGAGGGAAGGTCCTGCAAATACCATCTGGGCAGTTGGGTAGAAATTTAAGTAGTAGGACTCTGGGGTGGTGATCTCAGGATTAATTCAGGGGCCACATGCTTTTGAGCTAAGAGATTGTAAGGTGTGAGGTGAAATGTATGGCTAACAATCTGGTGCGAGACTGATGGCATCAGGTACACAGATCACTGCGTTGTTTTCCAGGATAGGTGGGACTGGTGTAAGGAGGATGGGTTACACCTGTACTGAGGGGAGCTAATATTCTGCCAGGGAGTTTTGTTGCAGCATTGCAGAGTTTTCTCATTTGGCATGTGTGTGGAGGAAGGGGATGGGTGGGAACCAGAGGTACAGGTCAGTAAGTAGCATTGAGCAAAAAGTAGAGACGAGGTCGAGAAACCCCATCAAGAAGTCAAGATGGGGCATTGTTAATGAGCACAGTGGCTCCAAGGGGCTGAAGTGTGTTTATTTCAGTGCAAGGTATAGTACAGTTAAGGCAGACGTAATTGTAGCGAATATTACTCTGTGACACAGTAAATTAGCCACTACAAAGATCTAGCTGAGAGAAAGGCAGGGGTGATAGCTAAATATTCCAGGATTCAGATGATTCAAACAGTCCAGAGGGAGGTGAATGAGGTTGGGGAGCTGCATTGCTCATTAGGCAGAATGTCACAAGGTTGAGGTCATCCAGTAAATTAATATAGGTAGAAACATAGAAAACATACAGCACAATACAGGCCCTTCGGCCCACAAAGCTGTGCTGAACATGTCCCTACCTTTCAACTACCTAGGCTTTAACCATAGCCCTGTATTCTCCTAACCTCCATGTAGCCATCCAGAGTCTATTAAAAGACCATATCGTTTCCGCCTCTACCACTCCACTCATTCACCACTCTCAGCGTAAAAAAAACATACCCCCGACATCTCCTTTGTACCTACTTCCAAGCACTTTAAAACTCTCTCGTGTTAACCATTTCAGCCCTGGGGAAAAGCCTCTGACTATCCATACAATCAATGCCTCTCATTATCTTGTACACTTCTATCAAGTAACCTCTCATCCTCCATCGCTCCAAGAAGAAAGGGCAGAATTCACTCAACTTATTCTCATACGGCATGCTCCCCAATTCAGACAACATCCTTGTAAGTCTCCTCTGCGCCCTTCCTATGGTTTCCACGCCCTTCCTATAGTTAGGTGACCA
This sequence comes from Mobula birostris, assembly GCF_030028105.1. NCBI lineage: Eukaryota > Metazoa > Chordata > Chondrichthyes > Myliobatiformes > Myliobatidae > Mobula > Mobula birostris. Next base: position 30,785,561 of record NC_092397.1, read on the forward strand.
GAACTGAGCACAGTACTCCATGTAGGGTCTGACCAGGTCCTATATAGTTGCACCATTACCTCTCAACTCTTAAACTCAATCCCAGGATTGATGAAGGCCAATGCACCATATGCCTTCTTAACCACAGAGTCAACCTGAGTAGCAGCTTTGAGTGCCCTATGGACTCAGACCACACCGTCTCGCAACCCTAACCCTCTGTTCCTCCACACTGCCAAGAGTCTTACCATTAATACCATATTCAGCCATCGTATTTGAGCGACCAAAATGAAGCACCTCACACTTATCTGGGTTGAACTCCATCTGCCGCTTCTCAGCCCAGATTTGCATCCTATCAATGTCCCATTGTAACCTCTGACAGCTCTCCACACTGATCACAACACACCCAAGTGGGGTCGGACCAAGGTCTTATATAGCTATAACATGACCTCACAACTCTTGGACTCAATCCCATGGTTGATGACAGCAGAACATACGCCTTCTTAACAACACTGTCAATCTGCAGTTTCCAGTGTCCTATCGAAACGGACTCCAAGATCTTTCAGATCTTCTACACTGCCTAGAGTCTTACCATTTAAATTATATTCTGTCCTCAAATTGGACATACCAAATTAACCACTTCACATTTCTCTTGGTTAAAATCCATCTACCACTTCTCAGCCCAGTTCTGCATCCTATAAATGTCCAGTTTAATCACTGAGAGCCCTCCAGACAAAGCACAGTAACCCCAACCTTGGTATCATCAGTAAGCTTACCACCATTCTACTAATTCATCCGGGTCATTTATAAAAATTTCAAAGAGGATAGGTCCCAGAATCGATTCCTGTGGAAAATCATGGGTCACCGACCACCATGGAGAATATGAAGCATTTACAATCACCCTTTGTTTCTGTGGGCAAGCCAATTCTAGATCCACAAAGAAGGTCTCCTTGTATTCCATGCCTCCATACAGTCTAAAGGAGCCTTGCATGGGGCAACCTTATCAAATGCCAAAAAAAAAAAAACATGGTAAAAAGAGGGTTGAACTTCTACAAAGTGAATAGGGGGAATTAGGACAGAACTTAAAAAGCTCAACTTTCAGAGCAGTAATCTCGAGATTACACGTTGTGCCACATATTGGTGAGGATAAAAATAGAATGATGATTCAGATGAATATGTCACTGAGGGGCTGAGGCATGGAGCAAGATTGAAGTTCTTGAATCATTGCTATTTCATCTGTGGTAGAGCGACATGTACAGAAGAGATAGATTCTGAGTTGAGAATTAGAGGACAGAAGTTTAGGGGTAACATGAGGGGGAACTTCTTTACTCAGAGAGTGGTAGCTGTGTGGAACGAGCTTCCAGCAGAAGTAGTTGAGGCAGGTTCGATGTTGTCGTTTAAAGTTGAGTTGGATAGATATATGGACAGGAAGGGAATGGAGGGTTATGGACCGAGTGCAGGTCGGTGGGTCTAGGTGAGAGTAGGGGATCGGCACGGACTAGAAGGGCCGAGATAGCCTGTTTCCGTGCTGTAATTGTTATATGGTTATATGCTTCTGAACTGGAGGGGAACCAGTATCCTGTAGATTTGTGAGTGATGTGCAGAATAGTGTAAATGTGAGTTGCAGTCAGTGTGACCGTGAGCAGGAGATAATACTGTTGCCAATGAGAGCTAATTCGGTAAACAGGATAGACAGGAATACAGACAAAAGAGAGGAAAGACAATGAGTTTGAACTCGATGCAAGCGGCTTGACTAGGTTGTAGTACAATCCCATTAGTTAGATTGCACCCTTCCTGTTCTTGCGTTCTACCCAAATGGACTCAACGTTTGAACCCTCCTCTAGTTCTCCCTTGAGTGCAGCTGTAATATTGTCCCCGACTGGTAGTCCAACTCATTCCTCTTTTACCTCCTTCTCTATCTTTTCAAAAACCTCAAAAGCCTGGTAGATTAATCATGCAGCCCTGCCCATCTCTCAACAAAGTCTCTGTAATGGCCACAACATTGTAGTTCCATGTACTGATCCATGTTTTATGTTATTGACCTTTATCCATAACATTCCTGACATTCAAATACACACCATTGAAACTATGTGTCTCAGAATACCTGTTAATATGATTTTGCCTGGCCATACTTTCACTGATATCTACCTTCGGGTCCAATCCTTCACTTACTGACCTGGTGTTCCATTTCTCAGCCCCCTGCAAAACTAGTTTAAACCCTCTGAAAACTCCCAGCCAGCATATTAGTTCCCCTCCAGTTCAGGTGCAACCCGTCCCTGTTCTACAGATCAGTCCTTGACCAGTGAAAGGTTCCAATGATCCGAGCGTGAACCCTGCCCCCTGCACCATCTCCTCAGTCACTCATTCAAATATGCTATAAGCCCATTCCTAGCTACACTCGCCCATGGCACCAGGAGTAATCCAGAAATTATTACCTTCTCTTCACCCTATTTCCTGTCACTATATGCTCAGTCTCTAGAACCTCATCTCCTTTTTTGGTAATGACATTGGTGCCATTATGCACCACGAGCTTTGGCTGTTCACTCTTCCCCTTGAGAATATCCTGCAGCCACCCTGATACATCTGGACCCGAGCACCCGGGAGACAACACAGCATCCTGGAGTCTCTATTGTGTGCACAGTATCTCCTGTTTGTACCACTAACTATCAAGTTCCCAATCACTAAAACACTGCATGAGTGTATGTTTCCCTGCCACAAGGGAACCACCAGGGTTTCAAAATCTCATTTATAACTTAAAAAAAATCATTGAATCACTACTACTACTACTACGTCAACTCAGGCCCAGGGGGCCGGCATCGGGCACTTCTCCCTCTCCCTCATCAGTCTGTTCAGTTCATCTACACTAGCCACGCCGCTGTCTTCTCGGAGCGTGTTGGCCATAGTCTTGGGAGGGTGCCCAGGGTTCATCCTCCTGTGCTTGGGCTCCCATATGGTGACTAGGCTGGCAGATAGCTTGGGGTGGCGTAGACAGTACCCCGCTAGTTGCAGTCTTCTCGCCTCGATTTTAGTGGTGAGCATCGGTAGGTTGTTATAGAGTTCGAAGTTCATCATGTGCTGTGGCCAGTTCACGTCAAGAGCCATCCGGAGCATTCGTGTATCGCAACCATCTAGATACTTTCGCATCGTCTTAGTGAGTGTCCACGTCTCGCATCCGTACATGAGAGTGGACTCTATAACTGCAATGAAAATCCTCTTTTTCAGCCCTCTGGTCAGGTTCGACTTCCAGATTTCCTTCATGTTGTTCGCAGCCCTCCACGCCAGTGCCTTCCATATCTTTATGTCTGTCTTTATGTCATTGAATCAGGTACAGGCAAACGTTAGCAAAATTTTTGGTGGACTCATGCTGACTGGCGAATAGTCGGTGGCTGCATTGGTTTCCTTCCAGAGACTAAAGGCGAGTTGGATGGTCCATTCACTGGCTACAAGGTAGTGTCCTTCGCGTACTTGGGAATGAGGAGGAAAGTGGCGATATGAGGTAATGCATTTACTGTGGATATGGTCAGGGCCAAACCAATAACAGCTATTTCCTGCAGAGACAGAGCCCAAGTTCACGGTCAGAATACGAAGTTCGGTCTAGGATGAAGAGCAGCGAGAGCCAGTGCCTGATTCCGGGAGCAAATCTCAGCGATCCCAGGACCAGTGGAGTTGTCAAATTGTGGCCGGTTGAGAATATTTTGCTGTAAGTGTGATTACACTCACAAATTGCGGTATTGCCATTGTGTGCTGTCCTGGGTCTGGGGAGGAGCTCTGAGTGGAACTGCAATTATACCTTATTGCAGACCGCACTGGTTTCCTTCCAGAGACTAAAGGCAAGATAGATGGTGTGTTCTCTGGCCACAAGATACTGATCTTTGTGTACATGGGTGACAGATGGAAAGAGGCCTCTTTCCTAATTCTATACACTCAGTACGTAGGATCTCTTCTCAGTCTTTGACAATGACATTGGCGCCAATTTGCAATAGGACCTCTGGCTTTTCACCCTTCCTCTTGACAATATCCTACAGCTGCACCCCTACACCCTGGACTCCAGCACCAGGGAGGCAACACACCATCCTTGTGTTTATTTTGCTGCCACAGTATCTCCTGCCTGTCCCCACTAAGTACTGAGTCTCCTGTCACTACCACACTGCCTGACTTTTACTTTCCCTGCCACAGGGGAACCACCAGGATTCCTTTGTCTCACTTTTAACTTCAAGAATTCATAGACTCTGGTACAGGCAAAAGTTTCCAAAAAGTGCTAGTGGACTCAGGCTGACTGTCTGAGAACCTCGCTTAAAAACTGCTACGCTCTTGCCATTGAAGATCATGAAGATCATGGAGATCAGGCCCACAGGCCAAGTGTTGCATGGAGCAAATAGAAGGTGACCACATCGGTTTCCTTCCAGAGTCCAAAGGCGAGCTGGATGGTGCAGGCATTGGGTGTAGGACACTGTTCCTTGTGTACATGGGTGACATCTATATATGGACTACAGTAAAAATAGTCATAAAGTTTAACCATAAGGCATATGTAAATATGAGAGCTATAGTCAAGTGGGAAATTGTGATTGCCAAAGACAGGTTGAGAAGGATATTCTTGATAATGATAAGATTGATCCCAAGGGACTTTGTCAATACTTGAGTTGTAAAAGAAACGTCAAGTAGGAAGTTAAGTGTATTTGGAATAACAGTGGGGTATTAAATTATGCAGAGAAGGACATAGCAGATACTCTCAACTCTTATTTTGCTGAAGTGTTCACCTGCAAAGATTTTAGCAATACGCCTGTAAATTTAGGGAAAAATAAAGTTCCTTAAAGTGACTCAGAGATCTTAGAAAGTGAAAAGCCTGAAAGTTAATAAATCTCTGTCAGACAACATCTATCCAAGGGTACTTAAACTAGTCTAGGATTGAAAATACAAAGGCCTAACAAGAATTATTCAAAATTCTCTTAAGATTGGTAAAATCCTGAAGGTCTTGAAATAGGCTAACATTTTACTGGTATGTAAGAAGGGTGACTGCGCTGACCCTTGTAACTATGGACCAGTGAATTTAACGTGTATTGTGGGTAAGATAAGGGAAACGTTAATAAAGAACGAGTTGTAAAATCATCTGATAAGAACAGGCATGCAGCTAGTGGGAGTATAGTATCCTTGTCAGGTTGACTGCCAGTAACTAGTGATGATCCGCAGGGGTCGGTGTTGGGACCAATTCTTTTTATGCTGTATATAATGATTTAGATGATGAAATAGATGTCTTTGTTGCCAAGTTTGCAGATGATACAAAGATTGGTGGAGTGGCAGTTAGTGTTGAGGAAACAGGGGGGTGCAGAAGGACGTAAAAGGATGCAGAAGGACTTAGATAGATTAGGAGACTGGGCACGAACGTGGCAAATGAAATATAATGTTAGAAAAGGCACGGTCATGTACTTTGGTAGTTGAAATAAATGTGCAAACTATTTTCCATATGGGGAGAAAATCCAAAAAATCAGAGATGCAAAAGGACTTGGGAATCTTTGTGCAGAACACCCTAAGGGTTAACTTGCAGGTTGAATTGGTGGTGAGGAAGACAAATGCAATTTATAGCATTCATTTCGAGAGGTCGAGAGTACAAGAGCAGGGATGTGAAACATCCACTGCACCTCTTCCTATAGATGCTGCCTGGCCTGCTGTGTTCACCAGCAATGATTATGTGTGTTGCTCATTATTTTGCCGACTGAAATATTTCTCAATTTCTTTTGACATTTGAGATACTCATTAAAGACTATTAGATCACCAATATCACACACAAAATGCTGGAGGAAATTGGATTTCAAGCATTTGCAGATTTTCCCGTGTTTATACAATCTACGCAGTTTTATCTCCTGCATCCATTCATCTGCCTATTTTGAGTACTGTATTTATTCCTGTAGCCGATTTGCCTCTTCCTTTGCAGACTGAAATATTTCTTCTCAATTTCTTTTGTCCTTTGACAAGATTTGAGATGCCCATTAAAGACTGCTACATCACACAAAATGCTGGAGGAATCAGCGGAGTTCATTGTGTTGCCTTGGATTTCCAGCATCTGCAGATTTTCTCCTGTTTGTTCATCAGCAACATGCTCATTTGACCGGTTCCATCCTGATCTCGGTTTCTCTATTGTATATTTGTCCGAATTTGTGTTTGTATGTTTTGAATTGTATTGACTTTATCAATTACATCCTTCATATACATGAGTAAAAATCTTTGTTACGTCTATGTCTCAATGTGCAATGTGCAATTTATAGTAATTAATAATAAATAGAATGCACAACAGGACAGTCACTATAACATAGAAACACAATTGTACAATTGTTCCGTGTGTGTGTGTGTGTGTGAGAGAGAGAGACAGACAGACAGACAGACAGACAGTCTATGTGTGTGAGTGAGTGTGTGTCACCAGGAAGAATCTGAAGGACAGTCCAAAATGGGAAACTGCTGGGACAGAGGTAGGGATCGGTCAGTGTCGCATGTCTCCGTTCAGAGATGAATAATTAGCCAACAAAAAGATGAAATCTGCAAATGTAGCTGCTCCGTCACGAAGCTCAGTTTTGAAATTAAATCTATCGGTTGATTTCCACTAGTGACGCTGCTGAGGTAATGCCAAAAAGTGCTGATGTATTTGTTTCCAATCGCTCCAATATTTACATTAGAGACAATAGCATTGAATTGAAGTGTTTATTCAAGCAACTATAACTAACCAAGATAGTGAGGTGTATATTCGTATCTCTGGAGACAGATCCTCTGCATAAATCAAGGCCACTTCGAATGCATCAGCTGTCTGCCGGAGGTGTTAATACAGGAACAACAAAAATCACAGATTCGCACTGAAATGGTGTATCCGGTCAACAGGCGGATAGAAGACGTTTACTTTCCTTTTATTTTAGACTTTGGAATTCCTGGTAAGCCGCAGTGTCAGCTGTCGTGGGCGGATGTTGAAGTTGAATTCCAATGTTGTGATTGATTCTGCCGCTGGTTTAAACTGTCACATTCCAGTCCCGGTATTCGGCATTTCAAGAATGGAGTGGAAACACCGGGACTATAGATGCTGGGATTTGGATCTAAAAACAAACATCTGCAGGAATTCAGCGAATCGACCAGTTTCTGTGGGTCTGAGTGGGCCAGGCAGCGGTTTGTGATCAAGAATGGAATGTTCCTGTCTCTGTGCTTTTGGTCTTGTAGGAGGCACATTGCATTTGCAAATATTGTGTTTCTAAGGGTGATTCATCAATTGATTGTCTGCATTTTTATGTGAGCAGCTTTCAGAGTTCGGTACAACAATAAAGCATCGACTGGTAGTGACACTTTAGCAAATGTGACGAGTTCCGTGTTGTAAGATGGAACTGTTCTGTTTTTTTTAATAATAGCCATAGTCATAGTCATATTTTATTGATCCCGGGAGAAATTGGTTTTCGTTACAGTTGCACCGTAAATAATTAAATAGTAATAAAACCATAAATAGTTAAATAGTAATATGCAAATTATGCCAGGAAATAAGTCTAGGACCAGCCTATTGGCTCAGGGTGTCTGACCCTCCAAGGGAGGAGTTGTAAAGTTTGATGGCCACAGGCAGGAATGACTTCCTATGACGCTCTGTGTTGCATCTCGGTGGAATGAGTCTCTGGTTGAATGTACTCCTGTGCCCACCCAGTACATTATGTAGTGGATGGGAGACATTGTCCATGATGGCATGCAACTTAGACAGCATCCTCTTTTCAGACACCACCGTCAGAGAGTCCAGTTCTATCCCCACAACACACTGGCCTTACGAATGAGTTTGTTGATTCTGTTGGTGTCTGCTACCCTCAGCCTGCTGCCCCAGCACACAACACCAAACATGATCGCACTGGCAACCACACACTCGTAGAATATCCTCAGCATTGTCCGGCAGATGTTAAAGGACTTCAGTCTCCTCAGGAAATAGAGACAGCTCTGACCCTTCTTGTAGACAGCCTCAGTGTTCTTTGACCAGTCCAGTTTATTGTCAATTCATATCCCCAGGTATTTGTAATCCTCCACCATGTCCATACTGACCCCCTGAATGGAAACAGGGATCACCGGTACCTTAGCTCTCCTCAAGTCTACCACCAGCTCCTCAGTCTTTTTCACATTAAGCTGCAGATAATTCTGCTCACACCATGTTTCCTACCGTTGCCCTGTACTCAGCCTCATCTCCCTTGCTGATGCATCCAACTATGGCAGACTGATCAGAAAACTTCTGAAGATGACAAGACTCTGTGCAGTAGTTGAAGTCCGAAGTGTAAATGGTGAAGAGAAATGGAGACAAGACAGTCCCCTGTGGAGCCCCAGTGGATGTCTGCAATATGACTGGAGGCAAAGCAGACAGAAGCCGTTGCTAAGCCAATTAATAAGATGTGGTGCTTCATCGTTATCAATACTGTGAAATGTTTTATATTATATCTACATCTGACACTGTTACAAACATCTGACTACGGCACCGAGTTTGCTGCTCGACGTTGAATTCCTCTCCCGCGCTTCCCTGTGATGGATACAGTGGTTGGCGTCATGTCTGTTTGACAGGTTGTCTCAGATTGCGCTATATCTGTTGGAATCAGGAAATGTTCTGCTGTAAAGTCCGTGAGGTGGCAAATGCTGGAATAGGAATCATACTCGGGTTATGCTGGAAACATTAAGCCCCAAGCAGCTTGTATGGAAAGAGAAACCAGTTAACACACGTGTCAGGGGTCTCTCTGAGGAGAGATACTTTAACTGTTTTCTTATATATTCTTGTTTGCCTGGATGAGCGTTTCCAGCATTTCCTGTTTTTGTTCCATCTTTTGCCTGTTCTGTCGCTGACAGGGATCGTCATGGAAGTTAATGATTGTCTAATGGAAGAATCCCGTCATTAGCGTCCGGATTTATTCATTTCATCCAGACGATTAGCAGAAGGCGCCGCTAGAAAATGTTCCATCCAGTACTGACTCGCAGGAGGTTGTCACCCAGTTTTAGATTTCCACTGCCACTTCACATTTCGGCCATCAGTAAGGAATCCGTATTCAGATCATAATGATTTTGTTTTAATGTGTAAGGTCTTTGTCTGTTTCTGCGCCCTCTCGCCACCCTCCCACCGCTAAATGTAACAATAAAGAGGAAATATTACAGGATCCCCTCAAACTGCTGCATCGGCTTCTGCTCAGTATTTTCTCAACTTGCTGATCCCTGTCTCTCTTCCAGCGAACTTGGTGGCGATTGTGATCCTATCCCGGGGAAAGTGCGGTCTCTCCAAATGTGTCACTCGCTACCTGCTGGGAATGGCAGCGGCCGACTTCCTAATCGTTATCTCCGATCCGCTGATGAAGTGGACTGTTGTGATTTATTTTCCTCAGTCATTCCTGCGAATCACTCCTGTGTGCAGATTCGATCTATGGTTGTTTTTTTTGTGAGCACTGCGACCTCAGTCTGGCTGACTGTCGCTTTCACAGTCCATCGATCTGTGGCTATTTTCTGTGAGAAGCTGAAAACAAAATATTGCACCGAGAGAACGGCGGCTGTGGTTATCGGGACAGTGAGTGTGCTGGCCTGTTTGGAGACTGTCTCCTGGGGCTTTGTATACGGGTCTAAAGACATAATTGACAGTGTTTCCTGGGAATGTGTTTTTACACCAAGCTACAAAACCTCTCCCTCATGGTCGGCATTTGAGATGTTTCACCGGATTTAACCCCTTGTATATCATTCTTTCTGATTTTACTGTTCAATATTCTGACTGTCAGTTGGATTCTAGCGGCCAGTCGAGCCCGCAGGGGCTCCGGGGACAAAAGAGTGGAGAGAATGACAAGGACCTGGAGATGGAGAACCGACGCAAATCCATCGTTTTGCTCTTCAGCATCACCGGCACTTTCCTATTGTTGTGGGGAACACTGGTGGCATTTTATATCGCTCAACGGATTTCAAAGAGTTTTGTTGATTCTGTCACGGATCCCCGTTACATCACACTACACACATCGGCAATGTTGCAGATTGTCAGTTCCTGCACCAACACGTGTATTTACACCCTGACTCAGAGCAAATTCTGAGAGGAACTAAAGAATGCGTTGAAATACCCACTGAATCGGATTTTCAAACTCATTAAACGTTAGATATAAATATTGTAAGGTGTGTCAATACAAATGCCTTCATACTCCCTATTGTATCCCCCCAGGTGGGTAAATGGAAACGATGTGGGCAACCGAGTTACAAAACAAACACGAGAAAATCTATGGATCTTCGAAATACAAAACAACACCTCAGAATCAGATCCACATGAAGAGTTTCGGCCCAAAATATCGACTGTTTACTCTTTTCCTCACACCAAATGCTGGAGGAATTCAGAAGGTCTGGCAGTATGTATGGAAAATAGTAAATTGTCGACGTTTTGGGCCGAGAAACTTCATCAGAGTCCTGTCAACAGTTCACTCTTTTCCATTTGGTGTGTGTTGCCTTCAAGTTACAAAACAGCTGTTTACAGCTGATCCCGATGGCATCACTGTCCTCGCTACCGCAGAGAAATCCCCTTTGCATTCCACGTCCCGCCATGTTAAATTGAACTTTGAGCCTAACCTGTTACCCCTGCTACCTGGGGGATCTGCCTGAGCTTGGAGTATATTTTAATCTGTATCAGCTCACGTCGTAACCCGTCCTTTCGTTCACCCTCTTTTCCCCCTCCTTCTTTACCTGTAGGTTCTCTTTCTCAAGGCCACCTTGAACAATCTTCCAGTCAGAGAATTTGAACTGCTTTTTTTTGCTCAGCATAACAAAACTTTCAATTTCCAGATACATTTACACTTACATTTCTTCCCCTCACAGATATCATCAATCAGATCACTTCCATCAAAATATAGACATCACCACAACATCCGATACAAAAGCCCTTCCTAGTATAGCAGACAGGTTTACACCTACATACTGCAGAAAATGTTGCTATGTTTTATAAAATAACTATTTGTTTTGAGTGTACCATACATGTCAAAAAGTCTAAAGGAAAAAGTCAATGATTAATTTACCAAAAATAAGAAGTCCAGGGGCCTTATAGGATATCCAACAAAGGAAAAAGTTGTTCCTCGCACAAAAAAGTAAGGATCTTAAAAAAGTGTATTTTTTTTTTCCCCTGTTGGGTAAACCTAAGAGAAAAGACACTGAGTCCAGTTCAAGCTGCACCTTCAGAATCTTTTCTATTTCACCCAAAATATCACTGCAGTATGCCTGCGGTTTGGGACAAGTTCAAAGACAGTGGGAGAAAGTTCTAGTATTTACTTTACATTTAGAACACATTGGAGAAGCCCCCGTCTTAAATTTCGAGTGACGATCTTGTGTCAGATGGGCTCAATGCAGAATTCTGAGTTGCAATGGTTGAGTTCAATTGCAAACTGAAATTTTATTTGCATTATCACAGATGTCTTCCCATGTTTCAGCTGTAATTTCTACTCCCAGCTCTTCCTCAAAGACCCTTCCCAGCTGCTCAGCCTCTCCACAAGAACATTCCCTCAGGATGCTGTTTAAAGTACTAATGGAGATTTCACGCTTAGAAGAAAACACTCGCTTTTCTATGTTAGAACTATCGAAATCAGTTAAAATTATGTTTACTTCTGTATATAATCTCTTAAATGAAATAATAGGAAAAAGGTCTTTGTTGTGTATGTTAAAGTTCTGTACTATTTGACTAAAAGACATCATCGTTCCTTCATCAAACAAATCTCCTACATGGAAAATACCCTTAGAAATCCAAAATTTAAATCCAGAAACCATTATATAGGGCTGAAAATCTGGGCTGCCGGTTTTTGAAGTGAAGTGTGATATTTTCGATGTGCTGCCTTCAACTTGTGCATCGCCCTCCAGTCCCAGACTGTATTCATTTTTATTGGATTGCGACAATACTCCTTGACCAATTTCATCTTATTGAGAAAAAACAATTTGATAAGAGGGCATTTTGCTTGTGAATCTTCAATGTTTGAAGAGGGGTCCCTGCAAACCTAGTCAATCTGTTATGTGTACGCAACCCTGGGGAAGGTATCGGTTACATGCACGCAACACTAAAAAAGTATCAGCAGCAACAGAACACACCTGGAGTCCGTTTATGATATTAAAATCCACCATCTTTATTAGTAACTACTAAACATCGTAACTTAACCAGGTGATCAAATGACAGCAGTGTTATGCATATATAGGTGTATAGATAAAGTTCCCAAACTTATTCAGGCTCAGGTGGCAAGAGTTAGGGTTAGATGGTACATAAGAAAGTTCAGTTCATTTCAAATGCACAGACTTGTTATTGTTGTTATGAGGCAGATATTTGTAATCGAAAGGCGAATGTTGTGAGAAGGCAATTACGTCGATATTCCACAGATTCCACGACAGCAATACAATAAGAATAGCAGTAGGATTTATCTCCGATGTTGTTCCAATCCACACACGAAGTATCACTGACGGTGATCTTCAACGAATATCCTTTCAACACCAGTGGAACCACACCCGAATTCAGCTACGGGACATCCTAAAGTGGTGGCCACAGGATACTCAAACCTAACCCACGTACGGATTATCACCAACAGAAGCTTATAACAAACGGAACCCTCTTCAAGGAAATCACCACCCAGGCAAGGGTAGACAGACTGGTAGATTCCACACGGTTACCCCAAACGCACAACGTAATAGTCACGTATCCAGTTCCAGTTCCACGACGTGCGAAATAACTCCAACAGTGATTTGCCACAGGGTACCTTTCTTGGTGAACTACCACAGCCAGTCAAAGGGTAAAAACACGTGTTATTCACAAACGTTTCCGCTCACGAGAGAACCGACTCCTGTGGATTAACTATGTGACAATGACACTTTCGTATTCGAATGGAATCTAGCTCACCCTTACGGGCTACTTGGGGAGAATCCAAGTGATCTCTAATCAATACGTTTCTTCTGTTTCAAACCGTTCTCTCCCTTCCTCTTTCTCTGGAAACTTCTTCTAGTTGCAGTACTATGTGAGAGCCGTTTATCAATACTCTGGGTCGATCTCAACTCACCCCTTTTGGGCTCCTGGAAGTTTAAACCAGCGACCGACTCACTGCTGTCTTTCATTGACCAAAACCATCTCAACTCTGAGCATCTGTCTCGGTGTGTATGTCTAAAAGGATCATCTGACCTTGCTTATTCAAAACAAGCCGCGAACCTGTACAGACATTCATTGTCCATCAAACAACGCCACCTCTCTCACCACAGTAACCAAATAACTTTGTAGTCAGTAGAAATCCAAACGTCAGTATCATTGTCTCTGTGTTTTAAAATGACAGTCCACAGAAAAAATAAATGAACCCTAGTGGTACATAAGAAACCAGATAAGATAAAAATTGATGTATTTTGATTCTGAAAAATCCAGAACCCCTAGACAGCTGGGAAGCCGCATCTTAGCCATTTTAATACAGGATATTTGTTTGTTCCACATGAAATAAAGAAAAAAAGCCATATGTTTGTTTCAGTATTTGTTGGGTAAAAATATCTGGATCATTCGTATTGGGCAGAGCAGACGAGGGAGAATGTTAATTTTGAGCAAGGATATTCGGCCAAGCCAAGACTTGGGAAGAGTCCTCCATCGCTCAAGATCCTGTTGGGTATTGTCAAATGTCTGTGCAAAGCTAGCTTTGGACAATTGATCAAACGTAGGTATGATAAATATGCCTAAGAAAACAAAACTTGTCCGCAAACATCTAAAAGGAGAGCCCTGCGTGTCAGGTACCTGCTGCAGATTCCCCAGAGGCATTGGCTCTGGTTTAGTACAGTTGATTTTATAACCTGAAAAGGCGCTAAATGAGTGGACGCACTGTATAAGGTGGTGCACTGAAACAGCAGGGTTTGATAAGAAAATTAGAACATCATCAGCATACAATGTAATTTCATGTAACTTTAGTCCGATGTCTGGAGCAGATATTTTGGGGTCTCGCCGAATAGCCTCAGCCAATGGATCGATCACTACTATCAAAAGTAGCGGTGATAATAATTTTAACTTTTTTACAATTGAAGAAAAAGTACCGATACGTTCACTTGTAGCTCCATGAGAGATATGGAGATAGAGAAAGTGAGCCCGAGCAGGGGAGTGCGATGGCTGCGGGCGCGAAAGAGAGAGAGAATGAGACATCGCGAGAAAGAGAGCGCGAGGGAGAGCACACGAGGGAAAGGGCGAGAGGGAGAGGAAGTGAGCGAGGGTGAGCGGCAGAAGACATCGCGAGTGGAGACAGAGTGTGTGTGTGGGTGTGTGGGAGAGGGAGGGAGGGAGAGAGAGAGAGGGAGAGAGAGAGAGAGAGACAGAGACAGAGACAGAGAGAGAGAGAGAGAGAGACGGAGAGAGAGAGAGAGACAGAGACAGAGAGAGAGAGAGAGAGAGAGAGAGACAGACAGAGAGAGAGGGGGGAGAGGGAGAGAGAGAGAGAGAGAGGAGCGAATAAAACATCGTGAAGGAGTGAGCACCAGGCTCGAAGGCGCGAAGGAGGCAGCGTCTCGGACATGGCGAGAAGGATGGCGCGTGGAAGTTGGCGGGAGGCAGAGGGCGCGAGGGACAGCACGTGAGCGACAGCACGCTAGGGACAGGGCGCGAGGCAGATGACGCGACGGTGAGCGCGAGAGAGAGGGCGTGTGGGAGCGACAGTGAAAGACAGAATAAGAGAGAGAGAGAGTGAACCATTTGGATATTGTGAGTGAGACAGGGAGATATAGAGAGATAGAGATAGAGACCGACAAAGAGATAGAGAAAAGAGGCTGCATGATATTGTCGAATCTGTGTTTCCCCTCCATCACTGAGATTGGCTTGTTCAGAGAATGATTTTTTTTTGAATTATGTACTGTTACGACTGTAGAAATTTGTTTTTCTTTCTGTATTAAAATCCTGCAAGTTCCAACAAAGTCGATTTCCCTCTTCCTAGAGATACTGCCTTGGCCGCTGCATTCACCAGCAATTTTGTTTCAACACGTGTGCAGGCTCCTTTGTTTGAGAATGGGTAAGTCAATACCCATAAATGAATTAAAAATGCAAACTGTGAATGAAATTTAAAACAATATTCATTGCAAAGAGTCTATTTGAGGACACGTGAATATACAGAGCTCGAATGCTATAAATGAGATGCAGCACTCACTTCACCTTCCACTCATTTCACTCTTCCCAGTGAGGCCACACCTCACCTGTGAGTCGGCTGGGGTGATATACTGCGTCCGGTGCTCCCGATGTGGCCTTCTATATATTGGCGAGACCCGATGCAGACTGGAAGATCTTTGTACTGAACACCTACGCCCTGTCCGCCAGAGAAAGCAGGATCTCCCAGTGGCCACACATTTTAATTCCACATCCCATTCAAATTCTGACATGTCTATCCACGGCCTCCTCTACTGTAAAGATGAAGCCACACTCAGGTTGGAGGAAAAACACCTCATATTCCGTCTGGGTAGCCTCCAACCTGATGGCATGAACATTGACTTTTCTAACTCAGTTCATGCCCCACCTCACCCTCGTACCCCATCCGTTATTTATATTTGCACATTCTTTCTCTCACTGTCCTTTTTCTCCCTCTGTCCCTCTGACTATACCCCTTGCGCATCCTCTGGGTTCCCACCTTCCCCCTTTTCTTTCTCGCTGGGCCTCCTGTCCCATGATCATCTCATATCCCTTTTGTCAATCACCTGTCCAGCTCTTGGCTCCATCCCTCCCCCTCCTGTCTTCTCCTATCATTTTGGATCAACCCCTCCCGCTCCCACTTTCAAATCTCTTAATAGCTCTTCCTTCAGTTAGTCCAGTCGAAGCAAGCAGCTGAGAAGAAGGGAGTGAAGAAATGGTGTAGAAAAGTCATTAAAAAAAAACACTGCTCGGGGAGAAGGGTCTGCACTGCGCAGGTGCGTGACGTAGCGCGCCAAGGTTTAAAAGCAGACCACCATATACAGCGACATCGTCGGAGTGGACTGAGTCAGAGTGAGACGGTTTTGGCTCAACAGGCAGAGGCCAGGGTAGGTTCTGGTAAGTTGTTTGTTCAGATTGTTTAGAGTAGAGAGAATGCCAGGCAGGATGTTGGAATGCTCCTCTTGCAGGATGTGGGAAGTCAGGGAGCCCTCCGGTGCCCCTGGCAACGACACCTGCAAGAAGTGCATCCAGCTGTAGCTCCTAACAAACCGCGTTAGGGAACTGGAGCAGGAGCTGGATGACCTGCGGATCATTCGGGAGAATGAGGTGATTATAGATAGCAGCTACAGGCAAGTAGTTACGCCAAAGGAGCATAGCACAGGAAGTTGGGACACTTTCAGGTAAGGGAAGAGGCAGGGCAGGCAGAGCAGGGTTCCCCTGTGGCTATTCCCCTAAACAGCAAGTATACCGCATTGGATACTGCTGGGGGGATGTCTTACGTGGGACAAGCTGCAGCAGCCAGATCTGTGGCACTGAGTCTGGTTCTGCAGTGCAGAAGGGAGGGGGGAAAAGAAGAGAGCGGTAGTGATAAGGGACTCGATAGTTAGAGGTACAGGTAGGAGGTTCTGTGGTAGTGACAGAGAATCCAGGATGGTTTGTTGCTTCTGGGGTGCCAGGGTCACGGATGGCTCTGATCGCTTGCATGACATTCTGAAGTAGGAGGGTGATCAGCCAGATGTCGTGGTGCACATCGGTACCAATGACATAGCAAGGAAGAGTGAGGAGGTCCTGATGAGTGAGTATAGAGAGCTTGGTAGGAAGTTGAAAAGCAGGACCTCGAGGGTGGTAATCTCAGGATTGCTACCTATGCTACGTGCCAGTGAGGGTAAAAATAGGATGCTCTGGAGGATGAACAAGTGGCTGAGGAACTGGTGTAGGGGACAGGGTTTCAGATTTCAGGATCATTGGGACCTCTTCTGGGGCAGGTAGGACCTGTACAAGAGAGACGGGTTACACTTGAACTACAGGGGGACCAACATCTTTTCAAGGAGGTTTGTAGTGCTATTGGGGAGTCTTTAAACTAGATTTCCAGGGGGATGGGAACCAGAGTGCCAGAGCTGACAGTGTGGCTGGGGTGAAAATAAATGATGTTAAAAGTTCAAGCAAATCCGCTAATAGAAAGGTTGTGAGTGGTGGTAAAAATCTTCTGAGTTGTATATACTTCAATGCTAGGAGTATTGCGGGGAAGGTGGATGAGTTGAGGGCGTGGATTGACACGTGGAATTATGTCATTATAGCAATTAGTGAAACCTGGCTACAGGAGGGGCAGGACTGGCAGCTTAATATTCCAGGGTTCCGATGTTTCAGATGTGATCAAGGCAGAGGAATGAAAGGTAGGGGAGTAGCATTGCTTGCTAGGGAAAATATTACAGCAGTGCTCAGGCAGGACAGATAAGAGGGCTTGTCTACTGAGTTCTTATGGGTGGAGCTGAGAAACAGGAAAGGTATTGCCACATTAGTGGGATTGTATTACAGACCACTCAATAGTCAAAGAGAATTGGAAGAGCAAATCTGCAGAGAGATAGCCGGCAACTGCAGGAAACATAAAGTTGTGGTGGTAGGGGATTTTAATTTTCCATATATTGATTGGGACTCCCATACTGTTATGGGGTCTAGATGGTTTAGAGTTTGTAAAATGTGTTCAGGAAAGTTTTCTTAATCAATATATAGACGGACCAACTAGAGGGGATGCAATATTGGATCTCCTGTCAGGAAACGAGTTAGGACAAGTGACGGAAGTCTGTGTAGGGGAGCACTTTGGTTCCAGTGATCATAACACCATTCGTTTCAACTTGATGATTTAAGGTTCTGAACTGGAAGAAGGCCAAATTTGAAGAAATGGGAAAGGATCTGAAAGTGTGGATTGGGACAGGTTGTTCTCTGGCAAAGAATGATCGGTAGGTGGGAAGCCTTCAAAGGAGAAATTTTGAGAGGGCAGAGTTTGTACGTTCCTTTCAGGGTTAAAGGCAAAGTAAATAGAAATAAGGAACCTTGGTTCTCAAGGGATATTGCAACTCTGATAAAGAAGAAGAGGGAGTTGTATGACATGTATAGGAAACAGGGAGTAAATAAGGTGCTTGAGGAATATAAGAACTGCAAGAAAATACTTAAGGAAGAAATCAGGAGAGCTAAAACAAGACATGAGGTTGCCTTGGCAGTCAAAGTGAAGGATAATCCAAAGAGCTTTTACAGGTATGTTAAGAGCAAAAGGATTGCAAGGGATAAAATTGGTCCCCTTGACAATCAGAGTGGTTGGCTATGTGCGGAACCAAAGGAAAGGGGGGAGATCTTAAATAGGTTTTTTGCCTCTCTATTTACTAAGGAAACTGGCATAAAGTCTATGGAATTAAGGGAAACAAGTAGTGAGATCATGGAAACTGTACAGATTGAAAAGGAGGAGGTGCTTGCTGCCTTGAGGAAAATTAAAGTGGATAAATCCCCGGGACCTGAAAGGGTGTTCCCTCGGACCTTGAAAGAGACTAGTGTTGAAATTGCAGGGGCCCTGGCAGAAATATTTAAATGTTGCTGTCTACAGGTGAGGTGCCGGAGGATTGGAGAGTGGCTCATGTTGTTCCGTTGTTTAAAAAAGGATCGAAAGGTAATCCGGGAAATTATAGGCCGGTAAGTTTAACGTCGGTAGTAGGTAAGTTATTGGAGGGAGTAATAAGAGACAGAATCTACAAGTATTTGGATAGACAGGGACTTATTAGGGAGAGTCAACGTGGCTTTGTTCGTGGTAGGTCATGTTTGACCAATCTATTGGAGTTTTTCGAGAAGGTTACCAGGAAAGTGGATGAAGGGAAGGCAGTGTATATTGTCTACATGGACCTCAGGAAGGCTTTTGACAAGGTCTCGCATGGGAGGTTAGTTAGGAAAATGTATACATGGAGAGGTGGGAAATTGGATTAGACATTGGCTCAATGGAAGAAGCCAAAGAGTGGTAGTAGAGAATTGCTTCTCTGAGTGGAGGCCTGTGACTAGTGGTGTGCCACAGGGATCATTGCTGTGTCCATTGTTATTTGTCATCTATATCAATGATCTGGATGATAATGTAGTACATTGGATCAGCAAGTTTGCTGATGAGACAAAGATTGGAGGAGTAGTAGACAGTGAGGAAGGTTTTCAGAGCCTGCAGAAGGACTTGGACCAGCTGGAAAAAATGGGCTGAAAAATGGCAGATGGAGTTTAATACACACAAGTGTGAGGTATTGCACGTTGGAAGCAGAAACCAAGGTAGAACATACAGGGTTAATGGTAAGGCACTGAGGAGTGCAGTAGAACAGAGGGATCTGGGAATACAGATACAAAATTCCCTAAAAGAGGCGTCACAGGTAGATAGGGTCGTAAAGAGAGCTTTTGGTACATTGGCCTTTATTAATCAAAGTATTGAGTATAAGAGCTGGAATGTTATGATGAGGTTGTATAAGGTATTGGTGAGGCCGAATCTGGAGTATTGTGTTCAGTTTTGGTCACCAAATTACAGGAAGCATATAAATAAGGTTGAAAGAGTGCAGAGAAGGTTACAAGGGTGTTGCCGGGACCTGAGAAACTCAGTTACAGAGAAAGGTTGAATAGGTTAGGACTTTATTCCCTGGAGCGTAGAAGAATGAGGGGAGATTTGATAGAGGTATATAAAATTATGATGGGTATAGATAGAGTGAATGCAAGCAGGCTCTTTCCACTGAGGTTAGGGGAGAAAAAACAGAGAAGACGGGTTAAGGGTGAGGAGAGAAAAGTTTAAACGGAACATTGTGGGGGGGGGGGCTTCTTCACTCAGAGAGTGGTGGGAGTATGGAATGAGCTGCCAGACAAGGTGCTAAAAGCGGGTTCTTTTAACATTTAAGAATGAATTGGATAGATACATGGATAGGAGGTGTATGGAGGGATATGGTCCATGTGCAGGTCAGTGGGACTAGGCAAAAAATGGTTCAGCACAGCCAAGAAGGGCCAAAAGGCCTGTTTCTATGCTGTAGTTTTTCTATGGTTTCTATGGTTTTCTATGGGTCTTGGCCTGAAACGTCGACTGTACCTCCTCCTAGAGATGCTGCCTGGACTGCTGCATTCACCAGCAACTTTGATGTGTGCAACACTCACTTTAGCCGGGGTGTGGTGGGTGTGGTCATAAATAGGAGTATCTGTGGAAATAAGTGAGATTGCAGGAAGTGCGTTACCTGGATCATGCCAGAGACAAGGTATTCTGAAAGGGCAGGGTTATCAGCCAGAAATGGTTGTCCTTATTAGAGCTAACAACAGAGAAAAAAGGTCCTGCAAAGAGTATTTAGGGAGTGAAGAAGTAGGAAAGCTGGAGTGGTGATTTCAGGATTTCTTCCATTGCCACATGCTTGCGAGGTAAGATATTGTAATTTGGTACACCTAAATGAGGGGCTCATAATCTGGTGCGGGAGTGGAGGTGGGGGGCGAAGATGCATCAGGAATATGGAACATTGGGCTCCTTTGCAGAATAAGTGGGACTGGTGAAAGGAGGATGGGTTACAGTGAAGGGAAACTAATATTCACTCAGAGAATCTTGCTGGAGCCACCCTGATGATTTTTATCATGGGGCATGTGGAGGGGTTGTTGTGATCCAGAGCTACAGGTCAGTAAGTGGCATTGAGAGGAAGGTAGAGCTGGCACCAAAGGGCAGAAGTGAGTTTATTTCACTGCAGAGTGTAGAACAGTGAAAGCAGGTGTACTTAGAGCCTGGTTTAGCAATGACACAGTGTCACAGGGTGCTAAAAGAGGTTGGAGGGCTGTTATGCTGATCAGGCAGAATGTCACAAGTTTGAGGTCATCCTAGAGAGATATCCCGTAAGACAATCAGAGTGGAACTCAGGAATAAGAAAGGTGCAAACACTGTGATGGGGTTATACTGTAGGCCTCCCAATAGCCAGCAACTGAGAGGAAAAGATTTGTTAGCAGGTTATGGACTAATGTAAAAACAATAGGATAGATCTCGTGGGTGAATAATCTTCTCAGAATGAGTGGGGCTTCCTTACCACCAGAGGCCTGGATGGGACATTATTTGTGTGGTGTATTCCGAAAGGTTTCCAGAGATAGTGTATTGATGGTCCGCCAGAGTGAGGGACATATTTGGCAAATAATTGGGAAATGAGCCTGGCAAGATGATTGGGAAAATAATTAAAGATGACAATGCAGAAAGTTTTCAGATGGTTATTGATATGGATAAAAATGGACCTGCAGGTGCATGAATGTAAGCTTGTGGAAGACAAATTTCAGAAGAATTGATCAGGAATCATAAAGAGTAGTCTGGGAGCTGATGTTACTGGATAGAGCTGGTTTTAAGGGATGTCGGACATGCGAGCGTCACTTACCGTCTAGCCGGTCAGAAGTCAGGTGTTCATGGTTCCTGTGAGGAAGGTAGAGAAGGGCAGGGTCGTTCAAGAGCTTGATGTGATGAGAAATATTGTATTATTTTATAAATGCAAGAGCAGTCATGTGTAAGGTTGTGGAAGATGAAAATAGATAGTGTCTTAGAGGATTATACCAGAAGCACGAAACAAGTCACACTGAGAATCAGGAGCGCGAACAGTAACCAGAAAATGAATACACTGAGTTTCTGCCTGGAGGCAAGAGTTAGCATGCGAGGTAGAAAAGGAATATTTTGCATTCAATAGCGTTTACTATAGAGGAGGACATGGAGGACAGCGTGATCAGAAAGGGGGCATGGTGATATTCTCTGGCGTGTTGATACTAATGAGAAGGTACTGTTGGGACTCTAAGACCATTTAGATGGGTAAATCATTTGGGTTATTTGGTCCTTTGGGATACACAGACCACATGCAGTTAAATATGATGTTTAAACTGCTGGCAGCGTACTGTATAGTGACAAAACTTAACAATATCTGGCCCGTACTACAAGGGGAGAGTCTAACTCAGGTATAAACATGTCCTGCATATGTGACTGCTCAAGAAAGGCAGTAGCTGAATACAGGGACAGTGAACTTTACAATATCTAGACCTTCATTACCAGGACACAGGCCAATAATACTCAGAGCACTGTGAAGTGAGCACATTGACCTGCACATACCCAGCACAGTAATTCAACATTAAACACTTGTACAACACAGTCACTTCAAAGACAGACACCTGTACCCCCATAATTGGACTGCTATTCACAGACACTGTCTATGCCTTTCCTCTCACTGGGCATCTCTGACGAATTAACCCAGAGATGATAAAGGAGAACTTTGTATTATCTGTGCTTCAATTTCCAAAAGTTTTGGAAATGCCACCGGCTGAAAGAGGAACAAGAATGTAGGCATGTTATGGAAAATAGTAAAAGCAACTGAGTAGCGTGTCATTGCAATTTCTTCAAAATTGACTCAGATTAACTTAAAGCGAAATTTGTTGGATTTACGATCATTTACGGTCTATACTATGTAAGTTTGTGCAGAGTTAAGAATTTCACCGAAAACATTGATAATGTTAGAAACATACTAAACCTACAACACAGTACAGGCCTTTCAGCCCACAAAGCTATGCTGAAGATATCCTTACCTTAGAACTGTTACGTACATCATGTGTATCTCGTGATTGTCCTATGACTGTGATGTAACTGAGTATCTTGTGAGCACGATGTAATAGTCTGGTGATGGTGGGGTGATGTAATTTTCCTGCCAGTGTGAGGTCACGTGATGACATGTTCCCAACTGGTATATAAAAGGGAGACCTCTGTTGTTCCGCAGTTTGGTTCGTTGTTTAATTCGTCAGTTATTCCGTTATGCTGCGTATTTGTCTCATGGCGCAATTTCGTTTTAAGGTGGAGTTTTACTTTCTATTGTAAGTCTAGCATTGGAGAGTGAAGACCTTACTAAAGTACGAAAACCTCAAGGATTGAGTAAAGTTGCTGTCGTTCGGTAGTTTAATACAGGATCGACCTTATTGAATCTTCGTTCAGAAATAGTGACCTGCATCTGGGATAACCCTGTAAGATCAGGAAGTTTTGTGTAGTGTTCATTCGCCAGGAAAAGGTCAATTATTTTAAGCCATTTTATTTCCTTCATCGTGAATCCTTTGGACAGAATCAACAGTAACGTCACGTACTCGAAGAAATTCGTTTCCAGAGAAGTCTCTCCTTATTGACTGTGTAAATCACTTAGATTTCAAAATTTACGATTTTAAGGCTGTGTTTGAATTTACCACTTTAAGACTGTTCGTATTACCATTTTAAGAATTGTTCCAGAGTTGCCATGTAGCAGTTACCTTCCGGTTAGGTTGGTCGTTTGAATACTCTTCGCTATTGTTGAGCAGAGTTTAATAAATGTGATTGTTTGTTTATAAAGCCTGACTCAATTCTACATTAATTGTTGCTGATGACGTAACAGAACTACCTCGACTTACTCATAGCGCTCTATTTTTCTAAGATCCATGTAGCCATCCAGGAGTCTCTTGAAAGTCCCTGTCGTTTCAGCCTCCACCACCGCTTCAGGCAGCCCATTCCACGCACTCGCTATTCTCTGCGTTTAAAAAAACAAAAACAATTTACACCTGACATCTCCTCTGTACCGACGTTCAAACAGATTAAAACTATGTCCTCTCGTGCTAGCAATTTAGTCATAGTCATACTTTATTGATCCCGGGGGATATTGGATTTGGGTTACAGTTGCTCCATAAATAATAAAT
The DNA here is from genome assembly GCF_030028105.1 of Mobula birostris. Lineage (NCBI taxonomy): Eukaryota > Metazoa > Chordata > Chondrichthyes > Myliobatiformes > Myliobatidae > Mobula > Mobula birostris. The sequence continues at coordinate 30,809,118 of NC_092397.1, forward strand.
AGTAATAAAACCATAAATAGTAATATGTAAATTATGCCAGGAAATAAGTCCAGGACCAGCCTATTGGCTCAGGGTGTCTGACCCTCCACGGGAGAAGTTGTAAAGTTTGATGGCCACAGGCAAGAATGACTTCCTATGACGTTCTGTGTTGCATCTCGGTGGAATGAGTCTCTGGCTGAATGTACTCCTGTGCCCAACCAGTACATTATGTAGTGGATGGGAGACATTGTCCAAGATGACATGCAACTTGGACAGCATCCTCTTTTCAGACACCACGGTCAGAGAGTCCAGTTCCATCCCCACAACATCACTGGCCTTACGAATGAGTTTGTTGATTCTGTTGGTGTCTGCTACCCTCAGCCTGCTGCCCCAGCACACAACAGCAAACATGATAGCACTAGCTACCACAGACTCGTAGAACATCCTCAGCATCGTCCGGCAGATGTTAAAAGACCTCAGTCTCTTCAGGAAGTAGAGACGGCTCCGATCGCTCTTGTAGACGGCCTCGGTGTTCTTTGACCAGTCCAGTTTATTGTCAATTGGTATCCCAGGTATTTGTAATCCTCCGCCATGTCCACCCTGACCCCCTGTTTGGAAATAGGGGTCACCGGTACCTTAGCTCTCCTCAGGTCTACCACCAGCTCCTTCGTCTTTTTTTTTAACATTAAACTACAGATGATTCTGCTCACACCATGTGACAAAGTTTCCTACCGTAGCCCTGTACTCAGCCTCATATCCCTTGCTGATGCATCCAACTATGGCAGAGTCATCAGAAAACTTCTGAAGATGACAAGACTCTGTGCAGTAGTTGAAGTCAGAGGTGTAAATGGTGAGGAGAAAGGGAGACAAGACGGTCCCCTGTGGAGCCCCAGGTCTGCTGATCACTCTGTCGGACACACACTGTTGCAAGCACATGTACTGTGGACTGCCAGTCAGGTAATCAAGAATCCATTACACCAGGAAAGCATCCACCTGCATCGCTGTCAGCTTCTCCTCCAGCAGAGCAGGGCGGATGGTGTTGAACGCACTGGAGAAGTCAAAAAACATGAGTCTCACAGTGCTCGCTGTCTTGTCCAGGTGGGCGTAGACACAGTTCAGCAGGTAGACGATGGCATCCTCAGCTCCTAGTCGGGGAAGGTAGGTGAACTGGAGGGGGTCTAAGTGTGGCCTGACCATAGGCCGGAGCAGCTCCAGAACAAGTCTCTCCAGGGTCTTCATGATGTGGGAGGTCAATGTCACTGGTCTGTAGTCATTGAGGCCGCTGGGGCGCGGCGTCTTTGGCACAGGTACGAGGCAGGACGTCTTCCACAGCACAGGAACCCTCCGGAGCCTCAGGCTCAGGTTGAATACACGGCAAAGTGCTCCACTTAGCTGAGGGGCACAGGCTTTGAGCAGCCTGGTACTGACACCATCTGGTCCTGCAGCCTTGCATGGGTTGGGACGTTTCAGCTGAGTTCTCACCTGTTCAGCTGTGAAGCCCACAGTGGTGATTTCATGTGGGGAAGGTGTATAGTCATGAGAGCAGAGTGGGGGACTGTTAGGAGGGGTAGGAGGGGAGAGTGGAATATGCGTTGGTTGGTGCCAGACAACAGATGACCCATGTGGGGGATGGGCAGGGGCCACAATGTCAAATCTGTTAAAGAACAGGTTAAGTTCGTTGGCCCTGTCCACACTGCCTTCAGCTCCTCTGTTGCTAGTTTTCCGGAACCCAGTGATGGTCCTCATCCCCCTCCAGACCTCTGTCATGTTGTACTGCTGGAGTTCCCACTCAAGCTTCCTCCTGTACCTGTCTTTAGCCTCCCTGAACCTAGCTTTCAGGTCCCTCTGTATTGCCCTCAGCTCCTCTTGATTTCCACCTTTCAGCCCTGGGAAAAAAAAAGGAAAAAACACTGACTATCCATACGATCAATGCCTCTCCTAATCTACTACACTTCTATGAAGTCATCTGTCATCCTCCGTCCCTCCAAGGAGAAAAGTCCGAGTTCACTAAAAATATTCTTATAAGACATGCTCCCTAATCGCGGCAACATCTTTGTAAATCCCCTCTGCGTCCTGTCAATGGTTTCCACGTCCTTCCTGTACTCAGGAGACCAGAATTGAGCACAGTACTACAAGTGGGGTTTGACCAGGGTCCAAAAGAGCTGCTCTTGGCTGTTAAACTCAATCCCACGATTGATGAAGACTAATGCACCGTATGCCTTCTTAACCTCAGAGTCAAACTGCGTAACAGCTTTGCGTGACCTATGGACTCGGGCCCCAAGATCCCTCTGATCCTCCACACAGCCAAGAGTCTTCCCATTAATGCTATATTCTGGCATCATATTTGATCTACCAAAAATAAACACCTCACACTTAATTTGTTGAATCCCATCCGCCACTTCTGAGCCCAGATTTGCATCCTATCAATGTCCCGTTGTAAACTCATACAGACCGCCACACTAACCACTGCACCCCCAACATTTGTGTCATCAGCAAATCTATTAACCCCTCCCTCCACTTCCTCATCCAGGTCATTTATAAAAATCGCAAAGAGTAGTTGTTCTAAAACAGATCCCTGAGGCACATTACTGGTCACGGGCCCCCATGCAGAACATGACCCGTGTACAATTACGCTTTGCCTTCTGTGGGCAAGCCAGCTCTGGATCCACAATCCAAATATCCTTTGGATCCCATGGATCCCATGCCTCCTTATTCTGTCCATAAGGCTTGCAAGGGGTACCTTATCAAATTTCTTGTTAAAATCCATATACACTACATCGACGGCTCTACCTTCAACAATATTCACAGTTACATCCTCAAAATATTTAATCAGGCTCGTAAGGCAAGACATGCTTTTGACAAAGCCATGCTGACTATTCCTAATCATATTATTCCTGTCCAAATGTTCAGAAATCCTATCTCTCTGTCACGGTCCGGATCGGGGTCCCTTTAAATTTACCTTGTTTATGTTACGATCCGGACCGTTGATTCCCTGTTTTCCCGTGTCCCTTGGCTTTGGTGATTAGAGGCAATTAACGCTTGGCTGAACCGATAGTTTATAGTCTCCGGCTTTCAGCCGTTCAGCACGGGAGCGTCTGCAAAGTTACGGCGTGCCAGTGACATCTGGCCGGAGCAAGCCTTGTCTCCGCCCGAAGCGAGTGCCCGTAACTTGCCTCTCCTCACCGGAGCAACCCTGTCCAGTTACCTCGCCAAAGCGAGCCTGCAAAGTTTCCTCACCGAGGTAGGTCCGTCAGTTAACCCGCCGGTGGGAATCAAGAACCGCTGTCTATTGTTCCCGGGCCGAGTCGAGAGCTGGCCACTACCCGGAGGCTCCAAGTCAAGTCCTGGCTCCGGCGGTATTCTAGTACCAAGTCAAGTCCTGTTTCTGGAGGCATTCAAGCACCAAGTCATGTCCTGGCCCTGGCAGCTTCCTAGTTCTGAGTCAAGTCCTGGCCCTGGCGGTCTGTGATTCCTGTCCCACCTCCTTGTCTGAATACCTACTCTGCCCCTCTCGCCTCCAGCCCTCGTCTGCAGCCCGTGCCCGCACTTCGGTCTAGTTCCATCGCAGGAGCTAGATAGGTGCTGTCTGGTGTTCATTTGTGTTGGTCTTGTCTTGTCTTGTCCTCGCCTCCGTGGGGTAAGTCTGGCCGTCTTGTCGTTGCCCCGCGGGGAGTCATGTCTTGTCCTGTCCTCGCCTCCGTGGGGTAAGTCAGGCCGTCTTGCAGTTGCCCCGCGGAGGGTCATGAGTCCCGGCCCTATGTCCTGTACCGAAGGTAGGGTCCCGACTCTGTGTTCTGTGTATGTGTCCATGGTTCCATGTACCTGCACCCCGAGACCGAGGCTCTGTGTTCCCATGTTCCTCCTCTCCCTAGCCCATGTCATGTCCTTGCCTGGTTCTGGGGTCCGAGTCCGAGGCAGGATCCAGGTACCGGGTCCTTGCCCAGTCTCTGGCTCGGAGTCCATACCCTAGCCTCTTCATGTCTCCTCTAGTTCTGGTAGCCGACTCCGAGTCCAAGCCCAGACCCTTGGTCCCAGCCTAGTCGTAGTCCTGAGTCCTTGTCCAGTTCGCTCTTTCCTGCTCCTGCCTTGCTCTCCTGGTATCGAACAATAAACTAAATCTAAGTAACCTCACAAGATGTGTCTTGCATTTGGGTCCACCCTTGCTCCCAAAGCCCCTGCCTTTGTGACACACTCAGGATCTTCTCCACCAACTTACCAACCTCTGACGTAAGACTCGCTGGCCTATAATTTCCTGGGCTATCCCAACTCCCTTTGTTGAATAAGGGAACGACACCTGCAACCATCCTATGCTCTGAAAAACTCCCGTCTTGACTGATGATTCAAGGATATTCATCAGAGTCTCAGCAAACTCCTCCCTCGCTTTCCACAGTAGCCTGGGGTACATCCCGTACGGTGTCGGTGACTTATCCAACTATATGCTTTCCAAAAGCTCCAGCTCTGTCTTAACGGGGACGATGGGACCAGATCCAAATGCAAGACATCAACACTGAAGTACTTAGAACAGGACTTGGTGTGTCAAGCAAGCAAGGGAAGTGGGGAAGAAACGATGCTGGACATGACACAGGCCCTAGACGAGGCTAGGATAGAGGGTCTGGTCTCGGACATAGAAACATAGAAACATAGAAACAAAGAAAATAGGTGCAGGAGTAGGCCATTCAGCCCTTCGTGCCTGTACCACCATTCAGTATGATCATGGCTGATCATCCAACTCAAAACTCTGTACCAGCCTTCCCTCCATACCCCCTGATCCCTGTAGATAAAAGGGCCATATCTAACTCCATCTTAAATATAGCCAATGAACTGACCTCAACTGTTTCCTGTGGCAGAGAATTCCACAGATTCGCACTCTCTGTGTGAAGAAGTTTTTTTTTTTCTCTCATCTCGGTCCTAAAAGGCTTCCCCTATGTCCTTAAACTGTGACCCCTCGTTGTGGACTTCCCCAACATCGGGAACAATCTTTCTGCATCTAGCCTGTCCAATCTCTTTAGAATTTTATACGTTTCAATCAGATCCCCCCCTCAATCTTCTAAATTCCAGCGAATATAAGCCTAGTCGATCCAGTCTTTCCGCATATGAAAGTCCTGCCATCCCAGGAGTCAATCGGGTGAACCTTCTCTGTACTCCCTCTATGGCAAGGATGTTTTTCCTCAGATTAGGGGATCAAAACAGCACACAATACTCCAAGTGTGGTCTCACTAAGGCCTTGTACAACTGTAGTAGTACCTTCCTCCTCCTGTACACGAATCTTCTTACTATGAATGACAGCATACCACTCGCCTTTTTCACCGGCTGCTGTACCTGCATGCCCACTTTCAATGACTGGTGTACAATGACACCCAGGTCTCGTTGCACCTCCCCTTTTCCCAATCGTCCGTAAACTTGGGGATACTGCATGTAATTCCCTCGTCTAAATTATTAATATATATTATAAACAACTGGGGTCCCAGCACTGAGCCTTGCGGTACCCCACTAGTCACTGCCTGCCATTCTGAAAAGGTCCCGTTTATTCCCACTATTTGCTTCCTCTCTGCCAACCAATTCTCTATCGACATCAATACCATACCCCCAATACCATGAGCTTTAAGTTTGCACACTAATCTTCTGTGTGGGACCTTGTCAAAAGACTTTTGAAAACCTAAATTTACCACATCGACTGGTTCTCCCCTATCCACTCTACTACTTACATCTTCAAAAAATTCTATGAGATTCGTTATGCATGATTTCCCTTTCACAAATCCATGCTATCTTTGTCCAGTCATTTCACTGCTTTCCAAATGTGCTGTTATCACATTTTTGATAACTGATTCTAAAATCTTCCCGATCACCGATGTCAGGCTAGCCAGTCTATCATTCCCTGGTTTCTCTCTCCCTCCTTTTTTTTAAAAAGCGGGGTACATTAGCCCCCCCTCCAATCCTCAGGAACTAATCCAGAATCTAAGGATTTTTGAAAAATTATCACTGATGCACCCACTCTTTCTTGGGCTACTTCCTTAAGCACTCTGGGATGCAGACCATCTGGCCCTAGGGATTTATCTGCCTTTAATCTCTTCAATTTACTTAACACCACTTCCCTACTAATATATATTTCCCTCAGTTCATCCACCTCACTAGACCCTCGCTTGAGATAATCTGCTCAGCAAATATTTCATTGTGTTGTCCGTATACTGCTTTATATTCAATTATGTTGCACACATTTATCAATAATCCACAACAGGTTCGTGAAATATCATGGAACTCCGAACATTTGCTAACGCGTTACTGGCAGTCGATGGTTTGAACGTGGCCCCTAACTCAGTCAATCGTTCATATACAAATATGGACAATGAATTGGTAGAATGTTCACGGGCTGTTTCAGCAGAATATTTTCAAATCCAGTGCAGCTGCTACAAGACCAAAAATACAGAAACACGATCATCCCATTATTATTTTTTCCAAACCGTTGGTAGTACGCTCCCTGAAATGAGCGAGGTCCTCAATGAATAGTTCTCCTCCGTGTTCACCAATAAGAGGGAACTTGATGATGGTGAGGACAATATGAGTGAAGTTGATGTTCTGGAGTATGTTGATATTAAGGGATAGGGGTTGTCAGAGTTATTAAAATACATTAGCACGGATAAGTTCCCGGGGCCTGACGGAATATTCCCCAGGCTGCTCCACGAGGCGAGGGAAGAGATTGCTGAGCCTCTGGCGAGGATCCTTATGTCCTCGTTGTCCATGGGAATGGTACCCGAGGATTGGAGAGAGGCGAATGTTGACACCTCGTTCAAAAAAAGATAGTAGGGATAGTCCGAGTAATTATAGACCAGTGAGCCTTACGTGTGTCGTGGGAAAGCTATTGGAAACGATTCTTAGAGATAGGATCTCTGGGCATTTAGAGAATCATGGTCTGATCAGGGACAGTCAGCATAGCTTTGTGAAGGGCAGATTGTGTATAACAAGCCTGAAAGTCTTCTTTGAACAGGTGACCAGGCATATAGATGAGGGTAGTGCAGTGGATGTGATCTATATGGATTTTAGTAAGGCATTTGACAAGGTTCCACACGGTAGGCTTATTCAGAAAGTTAGAAGGCATGGGATCCAGGGAAGTTTGGCCAGGTGGATTCAAAATTGGCTTGTCTGCAGAAGGCAGAGGGTCGTGGTGGAGGGAGTACATTCAGATTGGAGGATTGTGAATAGTGGTGTCCCACACGGATCTATTCTGGGAGCTCTATTTTTCGTGATTTTTATTAACAACCTGGATGTGGAGGTAGAAGGCAGGGTTGGCAAGTTTGCAGACGACACAAAGGTTAGTGGTGTTGTAGATAGTGTACAGGATATTCAAAGATTGCATAGAGACATTGATAGGATGCAGAAGTGGGCTGAGAAGTGGCAGATGGAGTTCAACCCGGAGAAGTGTGAGGTGGTACACTTTGGAAGGACAAACTCCAAGGCAGAGTACAAAGTAAATGGCAGAATACTTGGTAGTGTGGAGGAGCAGAGGGATCTCAGGGTACATGTCCACAGATCACTGGAAGTTGTCTCATGGGTAGATAGGGTAGTTAAAAAAGTTTATGAGGTGTTAGCTTTCATAAGTCGAGGGATAGAGTTTAAGAGTCGTGATGTAATGATGCAGCTCTATAAAACTCTAGTTAGGCCACACTTGGAGTACTGTGTCCAGTTCTGGTCGCCTCACTATAGGAAGGATATGGAAGCATTGGAAATGGTACAGAAGAGATTTACCAGGATGACGCCTGGTTTAGAGTGTATGCATTATGATCAGAGATTAGGTGAGCTAGGGCTTTACTCTTTGGGAGAACGAGAATGAGAGGACACATCATAGAGGTGTAAAAGATAATAAGAGGAACAGACAGAATGGATAGCCAGCACCTCTTCCCCAGGGCACCACTGCCCAATACAAGAGGACATGGCTTTAAGATAAGGGGTGGGAAGTTCAAGGGGGATATTAGAGGAAGGTATTTTTTTTCTCAGAGTGGTGCGTGAAATGCTCTGTCTGAGTCAGTGGTCAAAGCACAGATACCGGTGAAGTTTAATAGACTACTAGACAGGTATATGCAGGAATTTAAGGTGGGGGCTTATATGTGAGGCAGGGTTTGAGGGTCGGCACAACATTGTGGGCCGAAAAGCCTGTACTGTGCTGTACAATGCTATGTCTATGTCTATATTGATACTTTTATAAAGAAGGCATGATAGCAACTATACTTCATTACAGTTTGAAGAGATTTGTTATGTCCACAAGTACACTCAAAAAACGTCAATTGATGTACCGTGGAGAGCATTCTGACAGGCTGCTTCATTGTCTGGTATGGGGGGCTATTGTACAGGACCGAACGAAGCTGCAGAGGGTTGTACATTTACTCAGCTGCATATTGGGTAGAAGCCTACTAAATACCCAAGGAGCAGTGTCTCAGAAAGGCAGCATCCATTTTTAAGGACCTTCAGCACCCAAGGCATGCCCCTTTCTCACTGTTACCATCAGGTCGGAGATAAAGAAACCTGAAGGCACACACTCAGTGATTCATTAATAGCTTCTTCCTCTCTGTCATCCGATTCCTAAATTAGCATTGAACCCCTGGACATCATCTGACTTGTTCTGATATATAGTATTTAAGTTTTTTGCACAATTTCTCATATATTCAATATATGTATACTGAGGTTTATTGATTGATTGATTGATTATTCCTTTTTTATTCTATATTATGTTTTGCATTAAACTGCGACTACTAATTAACAAATTTCACGTCACATGCCGTTGAAAATAACCCTGATTCTGATTCGTCCACCTGCAGGTTCAGACTTACCCTTCATAATAACCACCGGAAAACCTCCAGAATTATAATCGGTAAATCTATCTCAATGAAACCCCACTAATCTCGCTAGGGTCATTTTCCCACTAACATCTCAAGTATGTCCCCTCCCTGGTGGACCATTTACATGCTGTTTCTGTAAACCATCATAGATACACCAGACAAATAATCCCCCGTCCAAGCCTCAGGTGGTAAGGAAGTGCAAGTCATTCTGGAGAGAAGATTAACCAACTAGTGTATTCTATTGTTTTACATCAGTCAATAACCTGCTGACATGTCCATTCCCCTCTCTTACTGGCTATTGTGACGCCTACAGTATTACACTTTTCTTATTCCTGAGTCCCTCCACATTGTCTTACTGTTTGAGCTTCCGGGATGACTTCGAGCTGGTGATATTCTGCCTGATCAGCAGTGCGGCTCCTCAACCTCTTTTATCTCCCTCTGGACTCTCGGAATCATCTAAATCCTGGAATATTTATATACCAGTCCTGACCTTCTCTCAACTAGATCTCTGCAACGGATGAATCACCGTGCCGTGTATAAATGCAGGATCTGGGTATGTCTGCCTTAACAGTTTTCCCCCTACACTGAAATAAACTCACTTTTGCTGTTCGGTGCCACTGTGCTCATTATGGTGACCCCATCTTGACTTCCTTTAGGTTTTCTTTGACCTCATCTCTACCTTCCACCAATGCAACCTACTCACCTGTAGCTCTGGACACCAACCCCCATCCAGATGCCACATGATCAAAATCATCAGGGTGGCTCCAGGAAGATTCTTTGTGAGAATGTGATTTACCCTACAGTGCAAGCCATCCTTCCTATACGGGAGAGCCCAATGATGAGTGCTCCTGCTGCCTTCCCTCCTGCCCCAGATTGTGAGCCACACGTTTAAGTGCAGTAGCATATGGTCACTTACGTCGCAAGCATGTGACATCGAAAGTAATCCTGAAATCACCACCCCAGAGTTTTTTTTTCAATTTTTTAACTCACTGCTCACCTCCTTAACTTTTGCTTCTGGGAACTTGTCTCTCTGTTGTTAGTTCTAATAAGGACAATGACTTCTGGCTGCTCATCCTACCCTTTAACAATGGTCTGTACCTTTTCACAGACATCCTTGGTCATAGCATGATGAAGGTAACGCACTTTCCTGCAATCTCACTCATTACCACAGATGTTCCTGTCTGTATCTCCTCGGCTAAAGAGTTTGCTGCATGTGATTCATATCTATCTATTTCCTGTATGTTCAGGAACTTATCTGATAGCCTCTTTGTAAGGAAAATTGTGTTATAATTCATTCAGTATTCATTTTGATTCAGCTCAGTTTGTTTACATATGCATTCGCAAAGAAAGGAGACTGCACACGTGTTAAAACAAGACACTTTATTAGAACTCGCACGGTTTTTGTACAGAAAGAAACACAAGTGTCTACAGTACTAGGAATACATGAGTCAAAATAATGCCGATCATCCACCACACACACAGTCCGATCTCAGTGTTCGAGGGAAACAGAGGTCCGACAATGTCATGCAGCCTGTTCTGTCCCTCCCCTTCTCCTTCTCCCTCTCTGTCTCTCCCTTTCTCCATCGCGATGTCTCATTACCTCTCTCCCCCTCGCGATTACTCCTTCTCACGCTCATCCTCGCTCACGCCCTGTCCCTCCTGCGCTCTCCCTTGCACCCTCTTACTCGCAATGTCTCATTCGCTCACTATCCTTTGCGCCCTCAGCCCTCGGGCTGTCTCCTTCTCCCGCTCCCTCCATTCCAGTCTCATTCGCTCTCTCTCTCTCTCACTCTGTCTCTCCCGCCCTCCCTCCCACTCCTCTCTCCGAACGCGATGTCTGCTTCTCTCGCTTGCCCTCGCGCTCACCCCTGTGCACGCTCTCACCCTCGTGCTCTCTTTCACGATCGCTCCCCTCAGGCTCTCTACCTCGCGCGCTCTTCCCCGCGCCCCCTTTCTTGCCAGGTCTCATTCACTTTCTCTCCTTCCCATCGTCAAACCTGGCGCTCTCTCCTTCTCACGCTCACTCCTTCACGATCTCTCCCTCTCCCTTACACAGAGCTACGAGTGAAGGTAATGGCAATTTGTCTTCAATTGTAAAAAAAAAAAAAAAAATCTGTTACATAGCGATAGCTCAAGGTGGCATTGAGAAGGGACAACTCCAGGTAGAGAAGGAGGAGAAAAGAGGGTGAAGGAAAAGACGGGTTGTGACGGAAGCAGGAGTGGTTGATACAGTCGAAAATATTATCCAAGATCAGGCAGTTTTGTCAGAACCTGGAAGCAGGGCAAACAGGTTCGCCTCGAGCTTAATTTTAGCATGGTGGGACGTGAGATGTAAAGGGGATTTCTCTGGGAATATGAAGCCAGCGATGCCATCGGGATCAGCTTTAAACAGCTGTCTTGTCAAACTAAGCAACACACACATAATAGAAAGGAGTAAACAGTTGTCAGGTTTCTGATGAAGGGTGGCGGCCCGAAACGTCGACAATTTACTCTTTTCCATAGATGCTGCCAGACCTGCTGAGTTCCTCCAGCATTTTCTGTGAGAAACGTCATCAGGGTCTGATTTTGTGTTTGTTGTCTTGAATTGCGACCACCTGCAGATTTTCTCGTATTTGTTTTGTACCTCTGTTCATCACATTGTTACCATTTACCCACAAGTGGGGAGCTAAAATAGGAAGTATGAAGGCAGCTAAGTTATAATACTTTACAGCATTTATTTCTAACGTTTCATGAGTTTCAAAATCAGATTCCGTGGGTATTTCACCGCATTCTTTAGTTCCTCTCGGAATTTGCTCTGAGTCACGAAGTAAATACACGTGTTGGTGCAGGAACTGAGAACCTGCAGCATTGTCGATGTTTGGTATGTGAGGTAACGAGGATCCGTGACAGAAGGAACATAACTGTTTGTAACCCGTCTATAGATAGAGAATACCACCTGTGTTCCCCACAACAATATGAAACTACCGGTGATACTGAAAAGCAAAACGATGGATTTGCGTCGGTTCTCCATCTCCCAGTCCTTGACATTCTCTCCACTCTTTTGTCCCCGGAGCCCCCTGCGGGCTCGACTGGCCGCTAGAATCTGCCTGACAGTCAGAATATTGAACAGCAACATCAGAATGAAAGGGACGCAAGGGTAGAATATGCGGTGAAAAATCTCAAATGCGGCCCATGAGGGAGAGTTTGTGAAGCTCCGTGTTAAAACACAATACCAGGAAACACCATCAATTATTTTTCCAGCCCCGTACACTAAGCCCCAGGGGACAGTCTCCAAACAGGCCAGCACACTCACTGTCGCAATAACCACAGCCGCCGTTCTCTCGGTGCAATATTTTGTTTTCAGCTTCTCATAGCAAATAGCCACAAATCGATCGACGGTGAAAGCCACAGTCAGCCAGACTGAGGTCGCAGTGCTCGCAAACATCAACCACGTGACGGGTCTGCATACAGCAGTAATGAGCAGGAATGATCGGGGAAAATAAATCTCAGCAGTCCACTTCAGCAGCGGATTCGAAATAACGACCAGGAGATCGGCCGCTACCATTCCCACAAGGTAGAGAGTGATACATTTGGAGTGACCGCACTTTCCTCGGGACAGGATCACAATTGCCACCAAGTTCGCTGGAAGAGAGACAGGGAACAGCAGTTTGAGAAATTCCAAACAGAATCCAATTCTGCAGTTCCACTTAATATTTGAATTTAGTGGTGGGAGGGACGAGAGAGGCTACAAGTTGAGAAAATACTGATTAGAAGCCAGTGCAGCAGGTTCAGGGGATCCTGTGATATTGCCACTTAATTGTTGGATTTAGCATGGGAGGGTCGAGTGAGGGCAAAGATCTGGCGGAGACAAGGAAGGAGTTTACATAGTAAAATAACTTGAATGCGGATTACTTACTGTGACCGAAATGTGAAATGTCAGTAGAAAGCTAAAAATGAGTAACTACCTCCTCAGAGTCAATACTGGATGGAACATTTTCTACCGGTGCCTTCCGCGTCTCGTTCGGACGCTGATGGCGGGATTCCTCCATTAGACAATCATGGCGATCACTGTCAGCGACAGAACTGCCGACGGACGAAACAAAAACAGGAAAAGCTGGAAACGCTAATTCGGCTACAACAGAATATGTGGTAAAACAGTTAAAACAGTTCTCCACAGAACTGTCCTCGGATAGACCCCAGACACGTGTGTTAACTGCTTTCTCCTTCTGTACAAGCTGCTTGGGGTTTCGTGTTTATTGTGTTGTCCATCAACTGCTTTATATTCAGTTATATTGCGCACAGTTATTAAAAATCCACAACAGGCTCGTGAAACGTCATGGAACTCCTGACATTTTCTAACGCGTTACTGCCAGTCGATGGATCGAGCACCGCACCTAACTCTGTCAATCGCTCATATACAAATCCGGACAATCAATTGGTAGAATGTCCGCGGGCTGCTTCAACACAATATTTGCAAATGCGGTGCAGCTGCTACAAGACCAAAAATACAGAAACACGAACATCCCATTATTGATCCCAAACCGTTGGTAGACCGCTGCCTGACCCACTCAGTTCCACAGATGTTGGCAGAATCCCTCAATTCCTGTAGCCGTTTATTTTAGATCCTGATCCCACAATCCATATTCCCGGTGTTTCCATTCCAAACCTGAAATGTGGAATACTGGGACTGGAATGTGGCAGTGAAAGGAACAATCACAGCACTGGGAATAAACATTATTTCCCACCAACAGCAGCTGACACTGCGACTCACCGGGTATTCCAAAGGCTGAAATAATAGGATAGTAAATGTCTCGTATCCGCCAGATGACTGGATACACCATTTCATGAGAATCTGTGATTCCTGTTGCTCCTGAATTCACAGCTCCGGCAGACACTGAGCTGATGCTTCACATCAACCCTGATTTATAGAGAGGCTCAGTCTCCAGCGATACGGTTATACTCCTCACTAACTTTCTCAGTTACAGTTACTACAACAAAATTTGATTCAACACCATTGTCTCTGTTGTACAGATACTGTGTACATGAAAATTCTGTGGCATTATACAGTAGTGTCTCTGGTGGAAATAGGCCGGTCTCTTTAATTACAAGGACTGAATCTTGTCACGGAGCAGCAACATTTAGGGATTTCATTTTGTTGTCTATTTATTCAGTATTCGACGAAGATAACGACGCTGTCCTAATCCTACCTTTTTTTGTAGTTTCCCATTTTGATCTGTCACTGAGTCATTCAGCTTCATCTTCGTCAATAAAGATACAATAGAGAAAAATGTCGGGATGGAAACGATCAATTGACCACGTTGCTGATGTAGAAACACGAGAAAATCTGCAGATGCTGGAAATCCAAGGGAACACACAAGAATTCGGCTGAGTTCCTCCAGCATTTTGTGTTTGGTGTTTCTGATGCAGTAGTCTTTTATACACATCTTAAATCTGACATGGTCAAAAGGTAATTGGAAAGAAATGTGTTATCGTGCAACAGAATGGGAAGACCGGTAAAATAATAAAAACAGTACTCGAATTTGGAAGAACAATAGATGCAGGATAACTAAAAGTGAACGAGAAAACGACTAGTGTGAGACAGAGACAGAGACAAAAAAAAACAGGTAGTGTGACATTGTCGGATCTGTGGTGCCCTCCAAAACTGAGATCGGTTTGTTAAATGGATGATCCGTATTATTTTGATTTTTGTACTGCGGGGTACAAAATGAATACTCTGTATTCATCGATGTTCACGCAGGAGAAGGCCCTGGAGGAAAGCGAGATCGGGAAGCGGGTATGGTGACATTCTCAGACGTGTTGATCCTAAGGAGGAGGTGTTGTTGGGTCTCTCAAAGTGTATTAAGGTGGGTAATACTTTGGGGGAATTAGCCCACTGGAGGACACTGACCACATGCGGTCAAACATACAGATCGAACTGCCACAATGGTCAACACAAACACAGTGAGCTGAGGGGACTGTTCCTGTGCTGCTCTGCTCACTGTAAATTGTTCAATGATTTGAGAAGAATGGACAAGAATCAAAGGAGCATGTAATGAAATTCTTATTTTTACACTGACTGTGGTTCTCATCTGGGACACACTGCCTGCAGGGGTGATGGGAATAGCCAATTAAACTGTTCGTATTGGAACTGGACAGGTCCTTCCGGGGAAATAACCCGCTGAGCTGTGGGAATAGATTTGGGAATGGGACAGTGGGAAAGCTGAACTATAGACTTGATGCTCTATAGTATAGAATTGATGGGTTGAATGTTCTAGGGCATCCCCCAATGATCCTGTGTCCAATAATGATCTGAAACACTCAGTCTTGCTTCCAGAAACATTTCTGTATTAATGGGGCACTCTGTAAAAACACTGGCACTGCATTCCAAGCACACTGAGCTTCCAGAGAAAAACACTGATCAGTGAGAGTACGGAGCAGTACACGACTCTAATATAAGGACAGAGATTTATGAAAATATATTACTATTGATCCAGAGCAGGGCAGAATAGAAGAACAGACATCACAACAACCCCAGCACTGCTTTTTGGTGACACAGATTTCAAGCACCTGCCCATTGATTCTACAGATATAGACATGAAAAACCCAGATTGTACTGTAAATTCACAGCCGAACACAGACCATACTTATCCCGTTGTGTACACCAGCCACCTGCAAAACTGCAAGAACACTGACCTGCACAAAGCAGCTCTGGACTGCACGAACACTGCCCGCTTTAGCTCCAGCAGGGAGGCGGACAAGTGGAAACCAAAAATGTTTGCAGGAACAGACTGCTGCAGCTCAGCATGGTGAGGAAGGCCAGGCTGAATCTCTGGTATAAAAATGCCCTGCATAAGAGACTGTCCAAGAACAGTCAGTAGTGGACTACAGGGACAAAGAACTTCACAATATCTAGACATTCACTTCCACGATACAGACCAATAAAACTCTCAGCACTGTGCAGTGAGAGCACGGACATGTACACACCCAGCACTCCACCGTTAAACTCTCGTACTATCCGAGCACTTCAAGGACAGATGCCCGTACAAGCCTAATAATGGACTGCAATTCATGGACTCTATCAACCCCCTCCCTCCCAGTGGGCATCTTTCAGGATGGAACGGAGAATTGATAAAGTGGCATCTTGAGATGCTGTGTGTTTCCATTTCCAACTATTTTTAAAATGCCAGCAGGAAAAACTGTAACAGAAATGTATGCAGGCTATTGGAAAGATGTAATAGCAACAGAGTAGTGTGTGATTATAATTTCCCCAATATTGACTGGAATTCATTGTGTGGAAGTTTTGAGGAGCAGAATTTGCTGGCATCCTGGAACGATTTACCGGCATTTACAGCCAATATTCCCCAGTTTCAGCAGATTTACTACGTTGTGTAAAACTTAGACAAACTTCTGTAGGTGTATAGTGGAGAATATCCTGACTGGATACATCATGGTCTGGTATGGAGGAACCAATGACATTGAAAGGAATAGGAAATGAAAAATCAAGATGTGAATACTGTTGTTTTCAGGTTCCTCCGAGATTTGCTAACAAACCAAGATACAAATGAACAGTCATCGTTTGGTTTTGCCGAATCGTTTCCAGCCGGGTGGGTCCAGCCGTTTGCCATTGCTCCGAGTGGGGAATTCTCTCTCCGTGTCCAGCTGAGTGATTGCCGGCCGTTTGCCGCTTCATAAGCTACTCCGTGCCCAGACTAGAACTGTCTGTTGTTCTTTGGTTTCGGCTTCTCGTATCTAGCTGAGGTCCGGCCATTTGCGGCTACTCCGAGTTGGGTATTCTACCTCTTCGTTGTCCAAGTCCAAGTCCAGGCTCTGTGTTCCAGTTCACGTCCAAGTCCAAGATCTGTGTTCCAGTCCAAGTCCAAGTCCAGGCTCTGTGTTCCAGTCCAAGTCCAAGTCCAGGCTCCGTGTCCAAATCCGACTCCAAGTCCCGGTTCCGTGTCCAAGTTTCTAGTCATGGCTCCGTGTTCAAGTTTCTTGTCGCAGCTCCCTGAACAGGTTCCGAGTCCCAGCTCCGTGTCCATGTAAGCATCTAATCCACTCTTCCATTTTGTCCTGGCAACTATTAATAAAAAACACACTTCCGGTAATGCTACTTACGTGTCCGTGTCCTGCTGTTAGGTCCGCTTTCCAATCGTCGCACACATTGGAACAGAAAGCTTGTAAGCTGTGTGAGAGAGAAGATAGGTAGGTGATAGAGAAGGGATGCGCTGAGATCGATGTTTCGAGATGTGTCTATTTTAATGCAAGGAGTATCTTGAACAAATCTAGTGAGCTTAGATCGTGGATCAGTACTTGGAGCTATGATGTTGTGTCCATTACAGACACTTGTACGGCTCAGGGGCAGCAATGCTGCTTGAAGTGATATATTCCAAATAAGAAGGAATTTTGAGTTGGAAGACGGACACTACCGTGGCTGACAAGTGAAATCAAAGCCAAAGTAAAAGCAAGGAGGGCATACAAGGAAGCCAGAGCTGACGTGAAGGTAGAGGATTGGGAGCCTTTGAAAACTTGCAAAGAGAAACTAAGGTGGTCATTCGGAAGGAAAAGGAATAACGCGAGGCAGCTGGTGACGAATAAAAAGGAAGATACTAAAAGCAATTTTTAGGAATATAAAGGGTAAAAGAGAGTCGAGGGTAAATATAGGACGAATACAAAATGACGCTGGAGATACTGTAATGACAGATGCAGAGATGGCAGAGAAACTGAATGTTTATTTTGCATAAGTCTTCACAGTGGAAGTGTACCGGACATTCAAGAGTGTCAGTGAAGTGAAGTTTTGCTGTGAAAATTACGACAGAGAAAGGTGCTCAGGAGATTTAATGTCTGAGGGCGGATGAATCTCCTGGACCTGATCAAATGCACCCTCGGGTTCTGAAGGAAGTAGCTGGAGAGATTGCAGAGGCATTAACGATGATCATACAAGAATCAATAGATTCTGGCATTGTATGAGATGACTGCACAATTGCAATTGCAAATTAAAAAGGCAGAGAGTCATCAGGAAGGAATCAATAGACCTGTTGTCCTGACATCAGTGCTTGGGAAGCTGTTGGAATCTATTGTTAGGAATGAGCTTACGGAATACCTGGAGCGACATCACAAGGTAGGACAAAGCCAGTATGGTTTCCTGAAAGGTACATCCTGACTGAAACGTACTGCAATCCGTTGAAGAAATTATAAGCAGGGTGGACAACGGGGATGTAGTAGACGTGGTGCACTTGGGTTTCCAAAAGGCCTTTGATAAGGTGCCGCACATGAAGCGCTTAGCAAGCTAAGAGCCCATGGAACTATAGGGAACTTACTTGATTGGGCGTAGCATTGGCTGGTCGGCATAAAACAGAGTGAGAATAAAGGGATCTTATTCAATTTCGCTGTCGGTTACCATTGGAATTTCACCGGGGTCGGTGATGGGACCACTGCTTTTTACGACGTAATTCAATGATTTATACTACGGAATAAATAGATTTGTGGCTAAATTTGCCGATGATACAAAAAGAGGTGCAGGAACGGGTAACGTTGAGGAAACAGAGCCTCCAGAGAGACTTGGATAGTTTAGGGAAATAGACAAAATCGTGGCAAATGAAGGAAAATTTTGGAAAGTGTATGGTCATGCACTTGAAGAAATAAACGGGCAGACTATTATTTAGATCGGTAGAGAATTCAAAATGCAGAGATGCAAAGGGACTTGGGAGTCCTTGTGCTAAATGACCTAAAGGTTAACCTCCAGGTTAAATCGGTTGTGAAGAACGCGAATGCAATGTTGCCATTCATTTCCAGAGGTATGGAATACAAGAGCAGGGATGTGATGGTGAGGATCTATAAGGCACTCGTGAGACCAGACTTGGGGTATTATATGTAGTTTTGTGCTCCTTATTTGAGAAATAATATATTGACATTGGAAATGGCTCAGAGAAGATTCACGAAAATGATTCCAGGAATGAAAGGGTTACCGTATGAGCAACGTCTGGAAGCGCTTGAGCTGTATTCCCCAGCGTTCAGAAGAGGGGGAGGGGTTGCGTGGGATCTTATAGAAACATTTTGAATGTTAACAGGCCTGAAGACATTAGATATGGCAAAGTTGTTTTCCAATTTTCCATAATAGTCGATTATAGGGCAAGAGGGCACGACTTCGGGATTGAAGGACGTCCTTTAAGAACTGAGATTCCTTTAGTCAGAGGGTGGTACGTCTGTGGAATTTGTTGCCACCAGCGGCTGTGGATGACAAGTCAGTGGGTGTATTCAAGGCAGATATAGATAAGTTCTTGATTAGCCAGGGCATCAAAGGGTGTAGGGTGAAAGCAGGGGAGTGGGGATGACAGGAAGAATTGGATCAGCCAATGATTGAATGGCAGAGCAGACTCGATGTACCGAATAGCAATGCTTACCATTTTATATCTTATGGTCTTATTGTCTTAAGTTGTTAGACTGCCAGGCTTCAGATGTTTCAGAAAGAACAGGCAGGGAGGCAAAAGTGGTCGGATCGAGTCACTGCTGATCAGAGACAGCATCACGGCTGCAGAAAAGGAGGAAGTGATGGAGGGCTTGTCTACTGAGTCTCCGTGGGTGGACAATAGGAACAGGAAGGGGTTAATATCTCTACTGAGTGTTTTTTTTTTAAATATATAGATCATCCAATAGTAACAGGGACATCCAGGAGCAGATAGGGAGACAAATTCTGGAAAGGTGTAACAAATAATGGCTGACGTGGTGGGAGATTTTAATTTGCCCAATATTGATTGGCATATCCCTGGTGCTAGGTGTTAAGATGGGGTAGAGTTTAAGATGTTCAGGAAGGTTACCTGTCACAATATATAGATAAGCCTACCAGAGGAGTGGCTGCACTTGATCTGCTGTTGGTAAATGAACCTGGTCAGGTGTCAGGTATCTCAGTGGGCAGTGCTGGGAGCAAGGGTGGACCAAACTGCAAGACTCAAACACATCATGTGAGGTTAACTTATATTAAGTTTATTGCTCGGTGCAAAGCAGAAGCAGGAATAGTGCACTGGACAAGGACTCAGGCCTGAGACAAGGCTGGGAATAAGGGTCTGGGCTAGGAGTCGGAATCACGGACCGCCAGGGCCAGGACTCGGGGACTTGGAGCCTCCGGAGCCAGGAATTCTTTCTTATTCACGGGACAGACTCAGACACAGGACATAAAACACTGAGCCGGGAATCCTCCATAGACACATGACGGACTCGGGGCCCTTCTTGACACAGTGACCCAGTATTCCTTGGTACAAGGCCGGGATCGCTTTTAGACGTACGACATGGATACAGAGACCACACAACAATGGACAGAACTAAAACTGGGCTCAAGTCCGCTCCAAGCCGCTGCGAGCTCATGACTCACCACAGCGGGTTAACTTTGACTGATCCGTACTGACAAGGGAAGGCGGCTTGCTGGCATTTGTTCCGGGAGGAGACTAGGCTTGCTCCGTCCAGATGACATGGGCTCGCAGTACCTTTGCTGACGTTGCAAACGCTGTCGCGCCGAACGGCTGAAAGCCGGAGACTATAAACTGCCGGTTCAGCCGAGTGTAAATTGCCTCCAATCACCAAGCCCGAGGGATACAGGAAAACAGGGAACCAAAGGGAAACAGGGAGTCAACGGTCCGGATCGTAACATAAACAAAGTAATTTTAAAGGGACGCCGATCCGGACCATGACAGTGGGAGTGCATTTTTGAGGCAGTGATTACAATTTTATCTCCTTTACCATAGCATTGGAGAGGAATAGGAACAGACAAGTAACAAAAGCATTTAACTGGTGTAAGAGGGAAATATGAAGCTATCAGGCAGAGACTTGGAAGGAACAGAGTTCTCAGGGAAATGCATGGCAGAAATGTGGCAAATGTTCAGGGGATATTTGCGTGGCTTTCTGCATAGATAGGTGTCAATGAGACAGAGAAGAGATGCTACGGTACAGGAACCATGGTGTACACATAATGAAAATATAGTCAAGAAAAGAAAGGCTTACGAATTGTTCAAAAAACTAGGTATTGATAGAGATATATAAAATGATAAGGCTAGCAGGAAGGAGCTTGAGAAATTAAATTAGGAGAGACAGAAGGGGCCACGAAAAGGCCTTGGCGAGCAGTTTAAGGAAGACCCTAAGGCAATCGACAGGTCTGTGAAGGGCGAGAGGATAAGATGTGAGAAAATAGGACCAATGAACCGTGACAATGGAAAAGTGTGTGCGGAACCAGAGGAGACAGCAGAGGTACTATTCACTATGCAAAAGGTCTCTGGCGATTGTATGGATTTCAGCAAGGCATTTGATAAGGTAGTCCATGCAAGGCTTACTAAGAAAGCAAGGAGACGTAGGATGCAAGGAGACGTAGGATTGCTTTGTTGACCCAGAATTGGCTTGCCCACAGATAGAAAAAAAATGTTGTAGACGGGTCATATTCAGATTGGATATCAGTGACCAGCGATCTGCCTCAGAGTTCTTTTCAGGGACCCCTTCTCACCGTGATTTTTATAACTGACTTGGATGAGAAATTGAGAGGGATACGTTACTAAATTTGCTGATAAAACAAATGTTGCGGACATTTGGATAGTGTGGAGGGCTGTCAGAGTTTAAATCGGGACATCGCTAGGATGCAAAACAGGGCTGAAAAGTGGCAGTTGAAGTTTAACCCATTGCCATAGTCTCCTCTGGCTATTCCCCATCTTGCTATTACCTCCTTAAATGAGCCTTAATCCCCTCGTCTGATTTTCAATCATTCCCAGTTCCTCTAATTACAACACACCCCGCCTGTATTGGAACCACTGGACTTGTCCGGAGTCTCAGCAGAATAGCATAACCTGGGACAGGTATTCAGCAAACAACGGGCTCTTTCCCTGCCCCCGCACCGCCCGTATGATTGCGCTATCTTCCTGCTGGCCGGGGCCTGATTACCTACCAGTCGTCTTTATAGCTTATCCCGACCGGAGAGAGAGGCCATGGAGAAATCCATTAGTGTGTCCCTCGCGGAGGGAATTATACGACCTTGGAGAAATCCATTAGTGCGTCCCTCGCGGAGGGAATTATACGGTAGGCGCCGGTTTCTTCTTTGTAGAGAAGGATGGGCCGGTTCGTGCCTGTATTGATTACCGAGGCCTGAACAATATAAAAGTTAAAAATAAGTACCCACTATCCCTGATTAACTTGACATTTCAACCATTTCAGGGAACCATCATCTTCTCGAAGTTGGACCTTCGTAGCGCCAACCATCTAGTCAGGATGAGGGAGGGAACCGAGTAGAAGACGGCCTTTAATACACGTCTGAGCCACATCGAATACTTGGTCATGGCATTTGGCCACACCAATACCCCGCCGTTTTTCAAGCCCTAATCAGTGATGTGCTGCGGGACTTCATTAAACGCTTCGTGTTCGGCTACCTAGATGACATCTTCATATTTTCTAGCAACCCCCAGAATCACGTTCACCATGTCCGTCTAGTCCTCCAGAGACTGTGGGAGAGCAGGTTATTTGTGGAGGCCAAGAAATGTGAGTTCCACGTCCCTTTGGTCATCTCCTGGGCAACATCATCGAGAGCGGGCAGGTGAGCGCAGCACCCGATAAGATCCGGGCGTTGGAAGAATGGCCCAGACCCACGACTCGCAATCAACTTCAGCCGTTTTGGTGGTTTGCAAACTGTCATCGCCGTTTTATCAGGGATTACAGTCGAGTGGCGGCGCCCCTTACCCGACTTACCTCGCCTACCAGACCTTTTTGTTGGGGTTCCGAGGCTGATTCGGCTTTCACTGACCTGAAGAGGCGGTTCAGCTCACAAGAGCCCGAGCTATTCCACCTCCCCAATGTCCAATGGACTGAGCGCTTCAACACCGAATACTTTGTCCTCTTTTATTTGTCTTTTTAAGACAATATTCAGCTTGAGGAATGCAGTAAAATTTGTATCTCCCCGTCGGGGAATTGAACCCCGGTCTCCCGCGTGACAGGCGGGGATACTAACCACTATACTAACGAGGAATTGGTCGTGGTGTCGGAATATATATTATTCCGGTTTTGTAATGCGACGGCCAGGAAACGATGTGCAGCTCTTCGAGTTTGGAAGGGATTTTACTCACTTACCTCCGGTCTGTGGGAGGATGGCGACCACAACTTGACATAACAGGAACTGCATCGGAGTGACCTGATTCAGAAAGCAGTGCGAGCCACAGTCATAAACCACTGGAGACAGTCCAGGACACGAGTCTCCTGCAGAATGATCGAACGATGGTGATATAATGGTGAACATATCTGTCTTCCAGGCAATTGACGCAGGTTCCATTTCCGATGATCGTAGTTAATCGACTTTTAATATTCTTTCATCGAATCTATCAGATGTAAACGTCTCATAGAACCCGATCCGTGCGGACTTCTACAGTCCGAGGGGCCTAACCTGCCAACTCGGGTACGAATTCCCCAAATTATTTAAATCGAAGAGAGAGTGTAAAATTATTATTCACACTGGACTGTCCAGTGGATCAAGGGTGGATTTCCTGTCTTTCACATTTTTCCCGATGAACCGACCAGTGCAGCTTCCTGCTGTCACTATAAACCAGATTCTCACAGCAAACTAGGACACACCAAAACATGTCGGATGATGTGTTCACACAGTGTTCTCAATCTACTCACTACTCTGTCTATTTATAACGAGCGATCCCTCTCTCCAATACACGATTAAATTAAACCTTTTAATGCGATTAACAAATGTAATATAGAATCACAGAATCATTCAACCCTGAAACAGGCCGTTCGGCCCGCCACGTCGATGCTGAGAGTCAGGTACCAATCTCACCAGAAAAAAAATCTCACTTGCCTTGATGATTCAGGTGCTCGTCCAGTCAATTCTCTAATATTGTTGGAATACGTGCCTCCACTAGCCACTCCGGCATCGGTTCCAGTTTCCAGCCGCCATCTGCATGAAGTTCTTCCTCTCATGCTTTCTCGGTTTACACACGGCAGGACAGTTTCCTACTATTCTGAACGGCCTCGTTAATTTGATATGATCTTCGAAGATCTCCGTCATCTCCAGCGCTCCATGGAAACGCCCGCAGTCTATCCAGCCTCGGTTTATACCGGAACTCTCCATCTCAGGCAAAATCCTTGCGAACATCACACGCATTCAACGCTCCAGTTAGTTTACAGAGTGTCCAAAGGTTTCACTTACCGAATCCGCGGTAAACTTGACAGGTCGGAGCTGGTTTCTACCGAATGGACGACCATGGGCCCAGCGCGCTCCCGCTGCGCCACTCTGCTGTTGGCTGAAGTTGGTGCTGAGCTGCTCCGTTGTGGACGTTTCCCATTCTTTTCCTTCATTTTTATTTGTCGATTCTTTGCTGACGTCACATCGTTCCCCTCACGAGCTGCTGTTTGGTGATTTATTTCCTCGCGTGTCTCTCTGCCCGTGACTCTGTCTGTCATTCAGTGCTTGCTACCTCCTGCCCCGTCCTGTTATTGCCTCTGTGTTCCGACCGTTCCGGAGGCCTCGTTCACGACATGTCAGCAGTGAATGTGTTCTACGTTATTTAATGAGTCCGGTTTCAGTGGCCCTGCTGTCACACATTCAGTTACTCTTCCACTGTGTCTCTTCCGCGCGCTCTCTCTCTGCCTCTGGGTTGTTCATTGGGACAAGCATCAATGGTTCGAACACTGGACACCAGCTGAGCTGCAGCCCAGATTATCGGAGGACACTGTTATTGGGTATTTTGAACTTTACGATGTGTTCACTCACACCTAGGTGGGTTAATTTATTGTATCCAGAAGTGTCGATAACATCGCATCCCGTATATGTAATTGAATAAATAACAGAATCAAAAGGATCGCAGCAGATCGGGCTGCTGTGCTTTACTGTCCTGCTGATGTGAAAACTGGGGTCCGAAGATTTCGGCCTACTGCGGATGCTCTGGGAGCAGATCTGTTACCCAGTCTGTTTCGAGATGCTGTTAGCTTGCTTCTCTTGTTTGCATGACGTTTTTTTTCTTTCTTTCTCTGCGCAGTGGTTTTTAGTGTTTTTGTTTTTATTGGGTTATTCCAGTTTCTTGTTTTGTGGCTGCCTGGATGAAGGCAAATCTGAAAATAAATATGTTTTGAATAGTTGAATCATTACTCATTAATAGAATCTGCCTGTATCGCCCTCTGAGAAAGGGAGATCCAGACAACCCCGCTCGCTTGCCGGCAGTCAGGGGACCCTACCTGAGGAAGGATACCTTAAATGACCGAGTGGGTGCGGCAAAGGCTCACTAGATTTGTACAGTCAGGACACCTTAGGCATTGATCGCCGATAGTCTCCAGAACAATCTAATTTCTTCACACACTCAGTGAACCCTGAGATTTGGAATTGTGAGGATGTGCGGCTCAACAGGAAAGCAGTTCAGTCCATGTTGGCGGCAGATGATCTCTCGAATGTCCAGAGTGACTCACCCGATAGAATTTCCAATGATCGCCCTGAATTCATAACAAAACCCTTGAAGCGCAATGGAATAAAGGGCTTTAATTTCCTTATTCCATAGTTTCATCACGAGACGGCGACACAAATAATACTTTGATAGAAGGAATGAAGAAATTTGAAATTACGTGGACACGGATTACTCTGAGAGGACCCGCCACTCGCGCAGTGGAACTTGCGCAGTGAAACCTCAATGAACTTCTGGTCTGTCGCCTAATCACTCGGCCATGACAACTGCTACCACACAGATAGTGAGGCAGAAGGACATTTTTCATGGGCTCCCATCACCATGTCCCGGGTCGATTGGGCTCAACATCAACGCTGAGGGTCAGAGAATCTGAACTGACATCCTCTCCACGTTCAATCTATCCAGGCCGCTCAATATTTGATACGTTTCCATGAGATGCTCCCTCATTTATCTGAATTCCAATGAGTAGAGGCTCAGAGCCGTCAAATGCTCCTTGTATCTTCACCGTTTCATTCCGGAATCATTCTCGTGAGACTCCCCTGGGCCCACTCCAATGCCAGAGCATCCTTTATCAGAAATGGGCCCACAATTGTCTACAATGCTCCAAATGAATCTGATCAATGTCTTACAATTCATCTTCATTATAACCTTGCTTTTAGATGCTAGTCCTGGCAGAATGAATGCTAAAATTGTATTTGTCTTCCTTACCACCAACTCAACCTGCAACTTATCCTTTAGGGAATCCTGCACGAGAACTCTCCAGCACATTTTCACGTCTGATTTCTGAATTTGCTCCCCATTTGGGAAATAGTCTTTCTGTCAATGTGCCTGACCATACATTATCGTACTCTGTATCCCATCTTCCACTTAATTGCCCATTCTCCAAGACCGTCTGCAGACTTCCCGCGTCATCAATAGTACCAGCCCCACAATCTAATTTTCTATCACATGCAAAGCCATCAATTTAGTCATCCAGATCATTGACAGATAAGGTACAAGGCAGAGACCCCTCCAGAAGACACCTAGTTACCGACAAACGACTGAAAATGCCATATTAATTCCCAGACTTTACCTCCCACCCAGTCGCCAATATTTTCGATTCTCGTATCTTTCCTGCAATACCATGAGCTCTAGTTTAGTTTAGCAACCTTTTTGCGTCACTTGACAAAGGCCTTTTGAAAATCCAAGTTAACAACACCCACTGACTCTCCTTTCTCTATCTTGCCTGCTATTTCTCCAAAGAAATCCAACAGATTTGTGTGGCCAGATTTCTCTTTAAGAAAACCATGTTGGCCGGACTATTTTATCAGACGCCTGAAAGCATATCCTTACGAATGGACTACAGCATTTTCCCAACATAAAATCCATGCCAACCGGTCCGTAATATCTTGACTTTTGTAAACGTAAAAGTGTTTTTGCAATTTTCCTTTCGTCTGAACCATTGCAGAATCCAGTCATTCCTGAATAATCACTATTAACGCTTCCGTGATATCGTCACCCACTTCTTTCATAAACCCGCGGTGTAGTTCATCTGGTCCAGGTGCCATCTGGAATTTCTAACATACTGCTGGTATCAAGATAAAATGGCAGACGCTGAAAGCTTATTAAGTTCTTCCGCTAGTTATGTCCCCTATTACTACCTCCGATTGCAATCGTCCGAGGTTTACTCTTGTATTTTTAAACTTCCTACCTACCTGAAAAACGATTGTTTATATCCTCTTACCATCGGCAGAAAGCCCAAAAGCCTGAAAGAACGTATCACAGGCTCATGGATAGTTTCAATCCCACTGTTTGATCTACTGATGTTATCTGTTGTTGCTTTACCTTGTGCGATCTCAATGCACTGTGCAATGATTTCATCTCCAGGGACAGTATGACCGAGAAGGTTGTCACTGTATCTCGGTACATGTGTCTAAAATATAACAGTTTAAATTCCCATCGCGGCCGCAGTAGGGAGCCCCGGCCTCCCTTCAGCGCAGCGTTTCCCAGCTGACAATGAAACACAACAGAAACAAATCTGCCGGATCATTGGCCGCCAGCCTGTCGATTAACAGCCGGACGCGCTCACCGAAGCGCCGCAGAGACAAGTTTTGTGGAAAGTAGGAATAAATGGTTCAATTCTGCGTTGTAGAACATAACCAACAATCGCTGCTGGGCTGGACCCGGTTTTTCACAATCTACATGACTGGTTTGCATCAGAGAGTCACGGACAATATCAAACAGAAACTGTTGTAAATACACCGTTGTCAGGACTCGAAGCTGCGCGAGGAAATCCCAATGGATTCCGGGTTCATCGCCAAACAATTCGGCCACGACTACACACTCCCACTGATTTCCCTTCTGGCATTTATCCAAACGGAAGAATGCTGCGCCTGCCCATTCACCTCCTCCCTCACAACATTCAGAGTCCCAAACAGTCCTTCCAGGTGAGGAAACACTTCAGTTGTGAGTTTCTCTGGGCCGTCTCCTGTATCGGGTGCAATACGGCCTCATCCAGAACTGCAAGACGCAAGATAGATTGGGGAAACATTTTGTCGAACAACTTTGCTCCGTCCGCAACGAGTAGGATTCCCCAATGGTTAACCATTTTAATTCCACTGCCCATTCCCATTCTGACATGTTGGTCCATGGATTCCTCTACTGCCATGATGAAGCCACCCTCGGGTTGGAGGAGCAACACTTCATATTCCGTCTGGGTAGCCCTCAACCTGATAGAATGAACATCGATTTCTCTAACCCGCTAATTTCTCCATTCTCCTCTCTTTGTTTTAATTTTCTATTCGGGATTCGCTCTTGCGTCCTCACCTCTCCTCGTATGTTTACCACCTCCCTCTATTCAACCCGCCCCTCCAAACTGATTTCTGCCTTTCAACCCTTTTCCTTTTCCACCAATCACCACCCAGCCTCACAAATATTCCCCTTTACCCAGCATATCTAACTTCCATCTTAACCTGGCTTCTCCTATGGCCCCCAGTTTTCAATACTGCACTTTCCCCAACATATCTACCTCTTGTTCTCACCTGGCTCCACCTATCACCTCCCAGTTTTCAATCTCCCCTTTCCCCTACATATCTACATTCCTTCCTCACCTGTCACCTCCCAGTTTTCAATCTTCCCTTTCCCCATCATATCTACCCTCCTTCCTCACCTGTCACCTCCCAGTTTTCAATCTCCCCTTTCCCCATCATATCTACCCTCCTTCCTCACCTGTCACCTCCCAGTTTTCAATCTCCCCTTTCCCCATCATATCTACCCTCCTTCCTCACCTGTCACCTCCCAGTTTTCAATCTCCCCTTTCCCCATCATATCTACCCTCCTTCCTCACCTGGCTTCACCTATCACTTTGTAGCGTGAACTCCTTCTCCTCCCCGACTTTCTTATTCTGGCTTCTTCCCACTTCCTTTCCAGTACTGATAAAGGAACATAATTTTTTATTCCTCTCCATAGATGCTGACTGACCTGCTGAGATGATCCAGTGTTTTGTGTGCGTTACTCTTATATTTGTGCCAAAAAACACCCATCATCGATCACCGCCCACCTGGTCTTTGATTCCATTCCCCCCCCCCCTCCTTTCATTGCCATAGACTGCTGTCCTGGGCATTCCCCACAGTTTTGTTGTTCATATAACAGAAACAAAAGTCCGATGATAACAGTCACAGTCACTCACTTGGTCTCACCAGATCCGCGGCTTTTCTTTTGCCTGATGATCACGTTCGCCCACTTTGTCTGAAACTCAAAAATACCTTAATTTCTCTTTCCCAGTGGTGACGAATGGGGCTCCGCCTGAAACATTATCTGTTTCCCTTTGTACTAATGTGACCGACCCGTGAACTTCGCAGTGGAGCAGCAAGTCGCCGCTTTATTTAACTTGCACGTTGATGTGAAGAAGCGAAACGTCCCTGCTCCTGGGTTCACAAAAGGACCCGGAGAGTCGCAGTGAGATCCGTGAGGCAGTACCAGCGAACGGCCACTGGAGGGCACCGAGGGTCCGGGTCCTGTGTAGCAGCGCAGAACACTTCAGAGTTCAAAGTAAATTCAGTGTCGAAGCACAAATATGCTACCGTTAGATGCATTTTCTCCAGAGGATTCACAGTAAGTGAAAGAAACAGAATACGATCAATGAAAGAGTGCACACAAGACGGACAATCAATGCAGAAAACATAACAGACTGCGAAAATACAAAAACGCAAAATAATAATCAAATAAAGTTAACTAATGGAGCAGCAACCCTCCATGGAAAACATCCCTATGATCTGAGCAGACAAGGTATGAAGAAGGAAACGTGGAACGCTCGGGTCAGAGTTGGAGACCTCTTCCCAGAAACAGAGGGGTTCGTTGTGGCATTACAGGGCCAGGTGTTTAACACAAAAATGTTACAAATCCATAATAAAAGTCCAACAAATTAAAGCCGATAAATGCAGAAAATGACAAGGGACATCAGAAACAATCCAACACATTACAAGATGGAGCAGCAGTTTAACTCAATCTGATTATTTACACATGGACAGTCAATTGGCAAACATCATTCACCAAAATCTTGCTTTAAAATGCAAACTCATAAAAGACACCATACCTTACTATAAGTACAAACCTGTTCTAGATTAGGGTTAGAGTCGTACAATTATTTTATGACTGATTCTTTACAGGACAATCCATAATACCGTCTGCATATATAATATTACTGGATTAAAAAGGCAATAACAACGTACATAATCGATATAGCCATTGCAAACACACATAGCAAACAATTAACAAGTGAAAAGCACCAGAACTATACTGAATTAACATAGAAAATAGATGCAGGAGTTGGCCATTCGGCCCTTCGAGCCTGCACCGCCATTTATTATGATCATGGCTGATCATCCAACTCAGAACCCTGCCCCAGCCTTCCCTCCATACCACCTGATCCCCGTAGCCACAAGGGCCATATCTAACTCCTTTGTAAATATAGCCAATGAACTGGCCTCAACTGTTTCCTGTGGCAGAGAATTCCACAGATTCACCACTCTGTGTGAAGAAGTTTTTCCTAATCTCGGTCCTAAAAGGCTTCCCCTTTATCCTCAAACTGTGACCCCTCGTTCTGGACTTCCCCAACATCGGGAACAATCTTCCTGCATCTAGCCTGTCCAATCCCTTTAGGATTTTATACGTTTCAATCAGATCTCCCCTCAATCTTCTAAATTCCAACGAGTATAAGCCCAGTTCATCCAGTCTTTCTTCATATGAAAGTCCCGCCATCCCAGGAATCAATCTGGTGAACCTTCTTTGTACTCCTTCTATGGCAAGGATGTCTTTCCTCAGATTAGGGGACCAAAACTGCACACAATACTCCAGGTGTGGTCTCACCAAGGCCTTGTACAACTGCAGTAGTACCTCCCTGCTCCTGTACTCGAATCCTCTCGCTATAAATGCCAGCATACCATTCGCCTTTTTCACCGCCTGCTGTACCTGCATGCCCACTTTCAATGACTGGTGTATAATGACACCCAGGTCTCGTTGCATCTCCCCTTTTCCTAATCGGCCACCATTCAGATAATAATCTGTTTTCCTATTTGTGCCACCAAAGTGGATAACCTCACATTTATCCACATTAAATTGCATCTGCCGTGAATTGAAGGAAGAAATTGAAAGACGATCGAGCATGTACAGGGTATATATTGTCCCAATGGTAATATCAACAACTACCATCTCAAAGTCACTACACAATAGCATTAAAGCAATATTTCTGTAAATCTGCTGAAAACCACTATACTGTACAACAGTAGAATGGTTTGAGGTCCGGAGTTATTGAGGAATGAGTGTGCTTCAGCACCCCCGTACTTCAGGCTAGCGTGAGCTGAGAAAGTATTAATAATAACAAAGCAAAAATGTCTCTAGCATGAAATGTCCGGTTTGAAAGTGAGTTGTGGAAACAGTCAGTGTTGGTGTGAGTGAAGTTCAGTGAATTTATCCATCTGGTTCAAGTGGCGATAACATAAATTTAAACATGAAATACACTGGTGCCCTGTAAGAGTTTCTGTTGGTTTGATCGTCCATGTACAATATATTAAGTTTATGTCAACATCAATGTAAGCAAGACAGGTCGTGGTAGTGTTCTGTTTTCTGTATGTGGATTTTTTAAATAAATAAATAAACGTATTAGAAACAGCACGGAGCGCTCAAAACGTACAGCAAAGGCCACTGGATCAACAGCGTCCCTGAATAGGCTGGAACCACCAGCATTTCGGATACAGTGTCGAACACGCTGACCGATTGCATCGTACAGCCCACCTGAATAAAAGCGGAACACATGGACACTTCTTGGTTTTGGAGGCGGCGAATACAGATCGGTGTTTCGACTGGCTTTTTACAATCTGCATCCGTGAGAGGATTCAAGGCGTCAAAACCGATATAAACACGTAGTCGGCAGGATTTGAACCTGCGCGGGGAAACCCCAATGGATTTCTAGTCCATCGCCTTAACCACTCGGCCACGACTACAAGTTCTTCACAGCTGGATTCAAATCCCGGAGTCAGATAAACAGGGTTGATCCTGAACTAAAAGCGGGAATTGCTGGAAATATTCAGCAGATCTGTTAGCGTCTGTGAAGAGAGAAACCGAATTCACGTTCAGCTCAATGACCTTTCACCAGGAAATCAGTCACTGAATTGGATGGAGTCTCAGTCAGAGCAGAGCAGGATCGGGAGATGTAGAATCCTTCTGCGGGGATTAAGAAACTCCTCGGGTAAAACGACCCTGATGGGAGTATTTTATAGACTTTCGAATTGTAGCCACGGATCTGGTCTACAATTTACAGCGGAAGACAGAGAAAAAAAAACATGTAAGAAAGGCAACGTTACGTCAGAGGGAGTATTTCAATAGCCATATAGATGGAAAATCAAGTTGATGAATACGTGGAATGCCTCTGAGATATCTGTTTGGTTGAGCCTACTGGGGAAAAACAATTCAGCACTGGGTGTTGCGTTGTGTAGTTTTTTGGGCTATGTTGTTATTAAGTTACCTCTAACTTGACTGCAGTCTGGACAGCTGTTGTGAACAAGCCAAGGTAGATAATCCATCAATGGATTAAACTCACAGTAGCAATTAAAACACGCTGCTGTTCAGAAGCGATTGGTGCGGGAATTCTGCTAATGAGTGGCCTCAATGGTCGAAGGCTCCACTGAAGGTTGCATGTAATACGAAGTGTGGAAAGGAAATGAGGCTAATGTATGTTGGTATTTGCTTGGTGTGGTGAATAATACTTATTCCATTGATACTTCAAGCGTATCTGACAAGAAGGGAACTCTAAGTTGCAATTTTTTTTTTGGTTTTTAATGTTTTAAACATGTTATTAAACTATGGGATCTGTTATCCAAGACTATTAAATATTATGTGGGTTTAGCTAATGACTTTTTGCAGAATCCATCCCTTTTGGAATAAAGTTTGGAACTGAGGTTTAAATGCATATGTTTTACTTCCCATGTTATTATTGCTTTGCTCTTTGTACTGATGGTTACACAAGACATTTCCCCCCGTGTTGTTGTTGTTGTTTTTTTTTTTTTTTTTTTTTAAGGCCAACTTTAATAACTTCAATATTTGAAAAGCACATGCCATTCTAAAATTTCTTTGTGTTGATCTTGTTTAATTTCTTATAGCTATGTTGTATTTTAAAATAATTAATTACTGTTAAATTCCTTGATATATCGTGTGAAATTGGTTACATGTTATCATGTTTCTTCACGCTTTGTTATGACAATATTTTTAAATCCTTATCGGTATTTTTTGATATAGTCATGAATTCTGCTGTTCCTTTTGTGCTATATTCACTGAGACATAAACAGTAATGTGATCGCCAGAACTTTCCGTGGATCGAAAAGGAGGAGATGTTGGCCACAGAAGATTTCAAATATGCAACATAACATAGAACTCGAATGGCTCAAGGACAGTGGAAGCAGACAGAACAAGTGTCTTTGTACCAGCCATGTACTTGGAAGTGAATATGTAATTTTGTGGAACCGTTTTACATCTTCCATTTTATGAGATGAAAATTTTGGTGTTTTAAAGTAAACACAACGTTGCTTCAGGTAAATTGCGGGTTAAGAAATCTTTTGCAAATTAGAAGTTATTGTGAAGTGTTTTTGATATAATATAACATGCAAATGTGTGAATGTTGGGGTCAATCCCTGTCTGGAGTGATTGAAACTGTCACAATGGCGGGGGGGGGGCGTAGATGGTGGACCCAACAGCAAGACACAGACACTGAAGTACAAGGAACAGGACTTGACTAGAGTAGGGACGTGACAGGATGTAAACAAGGAGCAGGGACAAGAACACAGACATGGGCTAGGACATGGACAAGACAGGGAATCCGGACAAGGAGATATACACTCGGAGCTTGGGCTCCGAGCCAGAGTCTGGACAATGGCCCAGAACCTGGGTCTTGCCTCGGGCTCGGGCCCTAGAACCAGCCAACGACATGACATGACTACAGAACACATGGCTGGGATCTAGAGTGTAGAAGCCTGCAGGCTGGAGTCTTGGCTCTTGAGGCCTGCGGAGGCTGAGACTCGGAGACAGACTGGGAACTGTACATCAACATAGAGCCGGGACTTATACTTCAAAAAGCCGGGACTCATCTTTAACACACTAACATGAGACAGGACAGTACATAGACAGAGAGCTGGGACTTAACCTTAGACAAGCCAGAACTCAACTATCTCCACACCAAGGTGGGACAGGTCCATCCGTCGGGTAACGGCAGAACGACTGGACTTACCCGACAGAGGCAAAGACAAGACAAGACAGGACCCCATGCAGGGCAACGGCAGAACTGCCTGACTTACCCCACAGAGGCGTGGACAAGACAAGACAGATCCTCCCGCAGGCAACGGAAGAAACGGCCTGACTTACCCCACGGAGACGAGGACAAGAAGAGACAAACACCGAAGAACTACAGGAAGTTCCACCTCTGCATCGGGGTTGCTCTGAGTCGCAGTTCGGCCAGCAACCTCAGCTGGCTACGGAAACAACCAGATCCCTACCTAGCTCGGAGTGGCTGGCAGCCACTCAGCTGACCCTGGAAACAGCCGAATCCATACCACAAAGACAGCTCCGACTACCGACAGCAAGGCTCCATGAAGCGATGGTTCTCCAACGCGGCCTAAAGATGGAGTGGCCGCTCCAGCCTTCCACAGGCAGGTTACTCCCAGAGTATCTTGGCAAGACGAACTAGCAGCCTGCACGCAACCCCAAGGCTACTTATATTCCAAACTCCAAGATGGGAATCAGGTGCCTATGATCAACTCAATCAAAACAAGGGACAGCTGGAAGACCCGGAGTCCTGAGTCCACGACTGGACTGTGAACCGGAATGCAGATTTCACGGACCGGACCATGACACAAACTGGTTCCTGAAGGGAACAAAGAGCCATAAACTACCGATTGACGCTTGCTGAGAAGAGGGCAATAAATGGATACTGACCTGGAGCAGAGTCAACAGAAAGGAGAATTCAAGCCATTCAGATAACCTACAGTCAATGACACTGGAATGGGATAACTGAACTGGAAAATATGAATATAAAAGTGGAAACTTCGAATGTGCTAGCAGCGATAACTCTTTCCAGAAACCCACCATCGCAAGGAAGAACTCCCAAGTCAGTGACTGGGAGAAGAAAGGATGGATCACTTGGCCAACTGAGATGCCCCAGTTTGGTGATATAGATGAGAAAATTAGTCTGAGTGAGTATTGGTATAGCGGGAACAGCAGAATTCCTGTTCTAAATTGTTGGCCCGGTGTCGACACAGTTACGTTGTTGTTTATGCAGAGACAATAAAGTGCGAGTTTTGTTTACTGTATTTACAAGTTACAGAGTGAATTTCCTAACCTAGTTCGATAGGACTATCGACGGATTGGAACAAAAATACTCTTCCAGAGGCACTTCAAAAATTCCATTTGTTATCTTGCACAAAAAATGATCTGGTTAATTTTGGAGAAGTTGAAATATCTGATTGCTGTAACCCTATCTACAATATGACATTTCTGTGTGATTTGCCAGCAGATCTGCTCCTCAAAATGGAGAGAATTGCAGTATAATCCCAGCAATGTCGTTTTTGGTGGTTATTTTATTTATTCCTAAACTCAACTCATACTTACATATTCATCGGTTTTTCTAAAGAACATGGACAATCAGAATTTTTTTTTTCACAGTTGCTGATGCGTGAGGCAGGCGCCATTTGCAGGAATAAAACCTGCTGCAGAGTGAGGATTGATCCGACAGAGAGCGGCTCGGGATCTGGTGGAATCACATGGAGCATGGGAGCCGCTTCACTCCTCGAAACTCCCGCAACATGGAGCGACAGTGGTATAGGGATGAGCACAGCTGCCTTTCAAGCAGCTCACCCGGGTTCGATTCCCGGCGATCGCCGTGTGTTGTACCTGTTTTTCAGCACTTGTCTCATAAACGTCTGGGTCTGGAATCACTCAGTCACATTACATCCTTCTCTATGAAATGAAAATTTCTGCCCGTAGTGCGTCTGCAATTTCAGCCCAGAGTTTCTCTTTCCGAATTGTCTTACCGTCATCGAGTATTGGTCTCGCCCTATCTGAGATGTCCCCGTTTTCACTTCCCACACAACTTCTCACCTTCTTTGACACTGAAAGCTCTCTTTTTCTCCCACCATTTCTAATTCAGTGTCACAATCAGAAAGGTTAATGCCGTGTCATCACTCACAAATGTTTCTTGAGGTGATGAGTGTTTCCAGTATTTTCTGTCCAGTCTGTTCAATACCAGACACAGCTTCATGCAGTGGAGAACAAGATGTGTTGGACAAACGCTGAGCACAACAGCAATTGTCGTTTTATCCGCGAAGTTCTCAACAAATCTCGGAAAGTGATGAAGTGAGTGGATGGAAATTTCAATTAGAAGTACAAGTTTTTCTGTTTAAGTGAAATGTGTGCTGTGTTCACAGGTGACGTGACGGCAATTTGCGGTAAAATACTCTGCTGAAGAATAACAGACGATGGTTTCCATCTGTCGGCCTCTGGATAACGGGCCCAGCACATTCCCGCCGCGCCATTCTGCTGATAGGTAAATATCTCTGTTCCTCTCCTGTCTTTCTATTTGTTAATTTTGACGCTTTCCCCCGATTATCTATTGTTTTGTTTGTTGGATTATTTTCCCTGTCTAATTTCTCTCGTGTCTCTCTCACGCTTTTACCTTCCACCCCGTCCTCCTTTCCCTGTTCATCACTTCCTGCCCCATCCGGTTATTATCCGGTCTCTGTGCTCCGACCCAGCTGGATATCTCGTCCCGACATTTCAGCAACGGATCTGATTTTCATTATCATTCTGGCCCTATTCCTACGGCCCTGCAGTCAGACACACTGGCTATCTCCCTCTGTGTCTCCTTGCCTTCCTTCTCTCTGTCAGCGGGCTGTTATTTAGGCTATAAACACAGGTGCTGGAAATCCCAAACACTGAATGCCGGAGCAAATCACCAGGTCAGACAGCATCTCTGGGGAGGAGTAAACAGTCGGTGTTTCCTGTGGAGATGCTGCCTGGCCCGCTGAATTTCTCCTCCATTTGTGTATGCTATTTCGGTCAGTCTCCGACATAACGAGCAGCGACCGCAGTCTGAGGTGCAGCGGAGAATACACCCACACTCCGGGATTTATTTTGTCCAGTCCCGAGTCCCGTTCACCTCCCAATCCGTCCATATGATCGAATGAAGATCAGAATTCCGTCAGTTTTCAATAGTCCGCAAATCACTGGGTCTGAATGTGAAAGTGAGCTGCTGTCAGCAGTCCTCTCTCCCCTCTGTAGAGTCCTGCCGTCGGATGTCTTGCGATTCTCGTACCAGACGGTCTAGCAAGTGGTTAGAGCTCTCTCAATGATGTTCCTGTGAAATAAAAACAGATTGAAGAGGGGTTGGGGAGGTCTCACTGAAGCCAGGAAGTGGACACACCGGTGCGCTTTCTTGCTGTTCTTTGTGGCGTTCAGAGGGCAGGTTTGGTGGTCCACTCTCTCTCTCTCTCTCTCTCTCTGGAGGAGCCGTTTATTTGCGGTAATGAGCGATCCCTTGGCCTAATGAATCTTCTCTTTAGTCTTGTCCACGTTGAGACTCAACGCATCATTGTGCTAATTGCAAACCTGACGATTGGGTAGATTGACGATTTGCAATGTTCAAAATTCAATGCTCACTAGCGTGGAGATGCCGGGGATTGAACCCGGGACCTCATACATGCAAAGCATGCGCTCTTCCACTGAGCTACATCCCCGCTTGAACCACAGAAGTGTTCAGGTCCAAACCTTCCTGCATATCACAATTGAGCAGTTCAACACAGGTAATGGCTGATGGCCACAGTCATTCGGCCCCGAGTCTGCTCCACCATCCAGTGCGATCATACTTGATCCTTCTTTAGTTCTCTTCCCAAACACCATGATAATTTTTGTGGAATGAAACCAATTAGATTCCAGCAGAATGATCACGGAAAAGGAAACACATACCACATTCTGAAGGATAATTTCAATCTCGCTGTTATGACTATTGAATGGTTTCCTTGTGAAAAAAGATGGACGCTTGACCTCACAATCTACCCCGTTATGACACTTCATCTTATTGTTTACCTGCACTGTGCTTTCTCTGTCGCTGTTGCACTTTATTCTACATTTTATTGTTGATTTACCTTGTTCTCTGTCAATGCACTCTGTAATGATATGATGTCTATGAATAGTATGAAAGAGAAGCTTTTGTCACATATTGTATCTAGGTATGGCAGCAGAAAGGGAGCACGGACACAGAACACGGACACTAAACACGGGGACAAAAAGAGACAGTTCCGAACTCAACGATAGATAGTTTCTTCTCTTGGCGCGGCAATGCTCCACTCTCACTCCGGCGGTTGAACTTGATGGGGATACTGACGAGGATGCAGGCGACGGTTTCAGGCAGGAAAGGAAGGGAACAGTCCAGCAAACAATCCCTGGTTTGCAGAGGTATTTACGTGCCAGACCGAAATGAGAATCGGTGCGTCAATTAAGGCACCCAACAGAACAAAGGAGAAAAGAGGAAAACCCGGAACAAGGATCGATAGATCGGACTGTAAACCGGAATGCGGACGTCACGGACCGGACCATGACAATGGGGAGTGTATTGATCCCGGGGTCGGAGAAAACAGGACTATTACTGAAGTAAAATCTGAAACTGCCGGAAATATTCCACAGCTCAGACAGCATCTATGGAGGGAGAATCAGAGTTCACGTTTCAGGTCGGTGACTTTCACCCTGAGCTCTGGGCCTTTAGAGGAGAGAATCTCACTAAGTTGCAATCGTTCTTGGATACTTCCAATCAGTTCTCCTCGAGACTTTTCAGGTGTTAAATTAAGTGTCCTTGGACTTGTGACTTCAGGATGGCTTCTTGTAAGCTTTTCAAGAGTCAAGGGCTTTATATAGCTGGGCACAGATTCTTTACTGCCCTGCAGTGTATGTAAAATGGCAGCGCTAATCTCTCGGGCAACAGTTGGCCCAGATCCTTGCCCAGTGAATTTCCAACCGAGTTATTCTGAGCTATCAAAGACCTTATAAGTTCTGCTGCTTTGTCTCTTTTGTTAATAACGTTCCTAGTTTTGTTTAATCCTTCTGAGTCTGCTTGCTGCAGCGCTTAGTTCCAAAGATCCAGTGTGACCTTCTTCCTCATCAACTCCCCTTGTAAGCTGCTCGAAAACTCTATTAGACTGGTTAAATGCAAGCTATTATGGACAAAGTCATGTTGACTGTCTCTAATCAGGCGCTGCCTATCCAAATATATACGTACTGTTTATGTCTGGTTCTCGAGAATATTTCAGTTATTTACCCGTTGCTAATTTCAGATTCAGCGGCTTGTAATTTCAAGGAACCTTTCTTAAACAACAGAGCAACAAACCTTCTGAACATCGCCCGTGGTTAAGGATATGTGAAATATATCTGCGATGGCCCCTGCTATTTCTGCACAAACCTTCAACAAGGACAAAGGGATACCTTACGAGGCCATGAAGTATTTACACCCCAATTTGCCCCCTGTTTTGCAATCAGAGTATTGCCCATAACCTCACTAATGTTTTATCTTAGTTATATAGATTGTGCGTCCGTTTCCTGAGAAAATTAAAGTAAAAAAAAATATTTTAAGTTCTCCCTAATCTCCTTTAGCTCCATTTACAGATGACCACGCTGACCATCGTGAAGGCCAATGTTGTCCCTTGCTATCCTTTTGCTCTTAATATATCTGTAGAATCCCTTGGGATTCTCCTTCTAGTTGTCTGCCAAAGCAAACTTATACTTTCCTTTCCTCTCCTAATTTGCCCTTGAAGTGTTGTTTGCATTCTTTGCATGATTAAAGCATCATGGGTCCCTCGTCCCCGGTGTATCAAGGTACACACTCGTGCCCCAGTCTATCGCAGAGGGCGAAATCCTCAAAACTGTCAAAATACGTAAAAATATCATTCTCATTCCACCGCTGGCTATTAATATCACTTTCTGCAGAAAGAAGGAGCAGGTCGTTGTTCTCCATGGCCAGAGACACCGTGTCTGCATCTGTATCCCACAACCGAGTTAATCATGGGACGATACATTCCCCAGACTTTTGAACATTTTTGTCCCGTGTATCCGCCTTTTCCTCGCCTCGACGCCCCGGTCACTTTGTGTCGTCCCGTCGCCTCCCATAACTGAACAGGCTAACGCGCTTGAGAAGCGGAATCATCTGGGCCAGATGGGCTTCATTGCAGAGATATGAAAGAGGTAGCTGAACAGATGGTGCGCCTTTTCAAGAATCACTAGATTCAGAAATGTTTCCGGAAAGTGAAAAATTTAAGCTATCTCTCCAACTTTTGAAGAATGGAAGGGGGCAACAGCCATCTGGCCTGATTTCAGTGTTTAGCATGATGTTGGAATCCATTTGCATTACTTTACAAATAATATATTTTCTAATTAACTGATGTTTTGGTAAGGAGAAAATTCAGACATTAGGTACAAATGGAGTTAGGTGTCCTTGTGCAGGATTCCCCAAATGTTGACTTGCAGCTTGAGTTGGGAGTAAGGAGGCAAATACAATGTTCGCATTCAGTTTGAGAGGACACACGTACAGTGTAATCTCATTTTAGAAAGGCAGAGACGAGTCACGGTCACGTGATGGGTGGATTTATTCAGGAGTAACAAGTCGGCATGGTGCAGGGTTTAGCAGTAAATTTGAGTACGTTTCACAAAACAGGCGGGTTAAAAACATTTGTACACATTAGTCTCTGTACGGTGTGAGATTCTGGGTTTCATTTCGTACCTGTCAATCTCTGATGCAGGTGAAACTGGGGGTTCATTCTGTACCTGCCAGTCGCTGGTACAGTGTGAGAGTGTGGGGTTCATTCTGTACCCGTCAGTCTCTAGTACAGTGTGAGAGTGTGGGGTTCATTCTGTATCCGTCAGTCTCTGGTACAGTGTGAGATTATGGGGTTCATTCTGTACCTCTTACTGTCTGGTACAGTGTTAGAGTGTGGGGTTCATTCTGTATCCATCAGTCTCTGGTACAGTGTGAGACTGGGGGTTCATTGTGTACCTGCCAGTCTCTGGTACAGTGTGAGACTGGGGGTTCATTGTGTACCTGTCAGTTTCTGGTATAGTACAGAGGTTTAGTCCACAGTTTACCTCGAAGTAATGTTAATTCAATTTCATTACTGCAGTTGATTAGTTTGATTAAATCTTCTTTGAACAATTGGACACAATGATCCACATGAATACAGTATCTCAGAATCAATGCTATCAGTCAATAACAGCATCAGACACAGGAGCAGTGTTATGTGACTGGGCCCATGGAGTCTGCTCCTCCATTCGATCGTGGCTGATTTATTATCCCTCCCAACCCTGTTCTCCTGCCGTCTTCCCATAATGTGTGACACTCTCAATATTTAAGAACTTACCTGCGTCCGCTTTAAATATACCCAATAACTTTAACTGCAGAGCCGTCCGCTTTTAATATACCAAATTACTTGGCTTCCTCAGCAATGAATGCAACAGATCCCTTTCTTCTAGGTCCGTAGACAATGCATTCCGTTCGTTGCAGTCCTCTGGCACACTCCTGTCCCAGAGAATAAAGCTGTGGGTCTGCGCCAATCTTTTCACCTCCTGCCCAACAGTGTGAAACAAGATCCGCGTCTCACCAAATGGATTCCTCTCCCTAAAGTTCAAAGTTGAAAGATTAAACTAAATTAATTACCGAAGTATATACTCGTAACCACATGAGCATCCACCGTAAATACAATGAAACACAAGAGAATCAATGAAAGACCGCACTGAAGAAAAACAGCAAACGAGCAATGTGCAAAAGACTATAAACTATGCAAATACGAGAAAGAACAAATGCGATATTAATAATAAATAAATAATCAATAAATGTCGAGAACATGAACAGACTTGAAAGTGAGTTTATGGGTTGTGGGTACAGTTCAGTGTTGGGTGAATGAAGTTATCCATTCT
The DNA here is from genome assembly GCF_030028105.1 of Mobula birostris. Classification (NCBI taxonomy): domain Eukaryota; kingdom Metazoa; phylum Chordata; class Chondrichthyes; order Myliobatiformes; family Myliobatidae; genus Mobula; species Mobula birostris. The sequence continues at coordinate 30,850,795 of NC_092397.1, forward strand.
TCTTCAGGAGTCTGATGGTTGCGGGGTGATGGATCTGTTGATGTGTGTGTGAAGAGAGTATGACCTGCATGGCCGCGGCCCTCTATTCCGTGTAGATGCGCTCAGCGGTGGGGAGGGGCATAACTGTGCAGGACTGGGCTCCATCCATTACGCTTTCTGGGCTTTTCCGTACAAGGACATTGGCGGTTCCATGCCAGGTCCTTTTGCCACCAGTCAATATACTCTCCGCCACACATCTATTGAAGTCTGTCAAACTTTTAGATGACATGTAGAGCGCTGCCGTGCCTTCTTTGTAACAGGAGGTATGTGCCGGGCCCAGGAGAGAGAATCTGAAATGATAACACTGAGGAAGTTATATTTCCCCCTTCATCCTTCCCTCGCTGCTGCTCTCTCGTCCCTCTCCATCCGCACTGCGCTCTCACTTGGCTTTTGGCATAGATTCCCTTCTCATTTCTTTCATTTGATTTCGTGAGCTGAGTTTATCAACTCACTCCTATAACGCTACTTCCTTCGGTGATAGCTTAACTACCTAAAAATGTTTCCAGTGCTTCTTAAGTTGTTGTCTTCCACAGCACCGTCTCTTCAAAGGCATAACACGCTGCCAGGATGTTATGACCATCGCGTATTTATTGATGTCCACATGCAACTAATATTGAGACAGTTCCTCTGAAGTATTTCCAGGACTTTTTTTTTCATATCCCCACTGTGTTTGTCACATTTACTCTTTCAGTTTTCTACCGTGAGTGTGCGTGAGTGTTCGTGTGGTGAGTGTTCGTGTGTGTGTGTGTGTGTGTGTGTGTGTGTGTGTGTGTGTGTGTTTGTCTCTGTGTCTGTTGTTTGTGTGGGTGTGAGATTCACCAGCGGATATAATTTCAATGTAATGTTTGGGAACTCATTCCCAGACCAGACAAACAACTCATATCAAGTGTCTGCCTCTGGGAGAGAAAGGGTAAATTTCCTTAATCAAAAAAGGTATTTTAATTATATTGTTTGTGGTTTGATTTGGTATGTGTTAACAGCTTTTATTGAATTAATCAATTCGAATTTTATTTTTACAACTAAGAACATTTCTCAGAATGTCTACTTAATCAAAGGTTTTGGGAGATGTTATAAGGAAGCAGATTCAGCGGTTTGGCAAGTGAGACAGAAGACACGGATCAACACACACAAGATGTTGGAGGGACAGGCAGCATCTATGGAAAAGAGAACAGTCGACGTTTCGGGCCGAGACCCTTCAGCAGGACTGAAGAAAATAAAGATGAGTAGTGGAGGGGGGAGGAAGGGGAAGTCATGTGATAGGTAAAACCGGGAGGGGCTGGGGTGGAGCAAACAGTTGGGAAGTTGTTTGGCGAAAGAGATACAGGACTGGAAAAGAGGGAGTCTGATAGGAGAGGACAGAAGACCATGCAAGAAAGGAAACGGAGGAGGAGCACCAGAGGGAGGCGATGGACAGGCAAGGAATTCAATCCCCGGCATCTCCAGGTTGGTGACTGTGAATTTAAAAATCGGTGGGAAATCCCAGATGTTGAAATTCCGAGCAACACACACAAAATGCCGGAGTAACTCAGCAAGCCAGGGGATAAGCAACTGCCTGCCTATCTCTACATCGCCCTACGTGGGAGAGTTAAAATCCGATCCTTACTGTTTCAGTTACAAAGCTGTGGTGGTGAAATGGAAAACCCGCCCCGCGTGGCAGGGAGGTGCGAAGCATCAGCGATACTCCACATCTCCCCATCTGTCACTCACTGGTCCGGCCGTGATGGTCTGAACATGACACCAACAGGTAATCCCGGTGGAGGAGTTGCTGCATTTGAGGTGAGTGCTTGCAGTACATCAACGTCGCGAGTTCCGCTCACAAGGTGAACTGCGGGTTCAACACTGAAGGAACTCCGACATTCATTCAATCATCAGGACAGGATTAGGAAGTTAATGGCACCTCGGCTGAAAACGTCGCTATTTATTAAAAATGAGCCGACCAGTGGGATGAATTCTCCGTCTGTACAATTAAATAAAGTAAAACACATTTCACCGGCGAAATGTTGACTGTACCTCTTCCTAGAGATGCTGCCTGGCCTGCTGCATTCACCAGCAACGTTGATGTGTGTTACTTGAATTTCCAGCATCAGCAGAATTCCTCGTGTTCACGGGCGAAATATCGGGAACAAGGTGCAAGACGGGACAGAACATAAAAGGCACGAAGATAATAACTGGGTGGGCCAGAAAGTAGGGAAGCAAGGAAGAAAGGTGGGGAAAAAGAGAAAGAGGAGAAACAGGGAATAAACAAAGAAAATGAAGTACGTTTGATTATGAATACGGGAAGAAGACGGAATGGACCCAGACATATACGAACACAGACATATACAGACACAGAACGAGACCCAGACATGTACAGCCACAGGCTTAAACGCATACATACATACAGAAAACATCGCGCAACATTCACAGTTCAACATTTTTTAGTATTCCCTGTAGCAGAGTGGCGCAGCGGAAGCGTGCTGGGCCCATAACCCAGAGGTCGATGGATCGAAACCATCCTCTGCTATAATCTCTGTTGGCGGCAGCAGATATTCATCCTTGTGTTTTAAAACACATTAGATATGACACATTATACAACTATAAAAGGAAATCGCATCTCAATTGAGATTCGTCATTTATTCGTAATCATTTAATTCTCGTCTCTGTGGCGCAATCGGCGAGCGCGTTCGGCTGTTAACCGAAAGGTTGGTGGTTCGAGCCCACCCAGGGACGCTAGTACTCCAGTAGCTTTTTCTCTCTCTCTCGCTCTCTCGTACACGAGAAAATGTGCAGCAGCATCTATGGAATAAAGTACACGGTTGATGTTTCAGGCTGAAAACCTTCTTCAGGATCATGAAGCAGCCTGGCCTGCTGAGTTCCTCCAGCATTTTGTATGTGTTGCTTGGATTTCCATCATCTGCACATTTTCTCGTTTCTGATTCGACGAGTGCACGACGAAGTCTCTTCCATGGAATTGAATTGAATTGACTTTATTAATTACGTCCTTCAAATACATGAGGACTAAAAATCTTTACGTTACGTCTCCGTTTAAATGAGCAATGTGCAATTTATAGTAAATATGTAATAGATATTACTATATTTATTACAGTCAATATGACAGAAATACGATTGTATCAGCTTGAATTAATCAGTCTGATGACCAGTGGAAGAAGCTGTCCCGGAGCCTGTTGGTCCTGGCTTTTATGCTGCGGTACTGTTTCCCGGATGGTAGCAGCTGGAACAGTTTGAGATTCGGGTCACTCGGGTCCTTAACGATCCTTCGGATCATTTTTACAAACCTGTCTCTGTAAATGTCCTGAACAGTGGGAAGTTCACATCTACAGATGCGCTGGGCTGTCCGCACCACTCTCTGCAGAGTCCTGTGATTGAGGGAAGTACAGTTCCCATACCAGGCAGTGATGCAGCCAGTCAGGGTGTTCTCAATTCTGTGCCTGTAGAAAGTCCTTCGGATTTGGGGACCCCTACCAAATTTCTTCAACTGTCTGGGGTGAAAGAGGCGCTGCTGTGCCTTTTTCACCACGCGGCCGGTACTTACAGACCTCGTGAGATCCTCGCTGATGTGTATGCCGAGGAATTTTCACCCTCTCAACCCCAGATCCATTGATGTCAATAAGGGATACCTATACTGAAGAAGTTTGAATCTTCCCTTCGACAGGAGTTCAGTGAAACCCTCTCTCGCTGCTCCCCCTCTGTGATCTCAGCTCTTGTTTTCCTGCTGCGTTTCATTGCCAGCTGGGAAACTCTGCGCTGTCCGGAGGCCGGCGCTCCCAACTGCCGCCGCAACGGGCTCAGTGAGAATTGAATCTGTTCTACATGTTTTAGTCACATATACCGAAATACGGTTAAACACTTCTCATTCTCACGGTTCATAGAGATTACACAGTGTATTGGAAGAGAACAAGGTGAAGCAATAACAAAATGCAGAATAAAGTGTAACAGCGACAGAGAAAGCACGGCGCAAGTATATAATAAAGTGCAGCTTCGTACCGAGGTGGATTCTGAGGTCAAACATCTATCTATCTTCCGGGATACCATTCAATCGACACAACAATGGGACTGAAACTATCCCTGAGACTGTGGTGCGTTCTTTCAGGCTTCTGGACCTTCTGCCGGATGAAAGAAGGAACGAGAGAATAGCTGGGGCAGGTTATGTCTTTGGTCAGGAAAACGTATGTTCGATTTGACCACAAAGTGTGGGTTTCCTCGAGCGGAGTCCGTGGAACTAACGGACTTCCTGGGTCTAATGCTGTGCTTTTTATTCAGTTTGGGGTCCTGGAACATCCTACATGAGGGACCACCACCATCGTACATGAGGAATCCATCAGATCCATTAGAGTGAATTTCACTCAGAACAAATTGCTCAGGAATTAGGATTCTGCGTTCATAGTGCTCGGCGAGGGTTTTTTCTTTAGCCTGAAAGTGTACAACCTGCAATGGCCGGGAATGGAACCCGTGTTAACTACTTGGGAAGCAGCTATGCTCACCACTATACCACCATCTCCACATGATGCAAACCAGACTCCGTGACTGAATGGTCTCTGGGGCTATAAGATTCTGTAACTCGATTCTCAGGGTCTGAGCTGTTTTCTGAAGGATCGTTCCTCACTCTGTTGCAGTTCCTATTCCGACCAGTGGATGTCGCGACGTTCCGACAGACCGGAGAAACACAGCACCTGCGATCCGACTGAAGGGAGAATCCACCCGAGAGATTCGAAGGGCTACAAATGGTTTCCTGTTTCACGTATCAGTAAATGGGAAACAAATCCTGATTATAAATACCCGTTCAAACAACATGCAGTTAGACGTTAATGGGATCTCCTCATTTGCCCAGTTCTTGAACTCAGTAAGTGACTGAATTGCTAAGGAATTCTGAGACACGTCCAGTCACACAGTGAGGAGAGGATGGGTAAAATGCACCAGCTCTACACTCAACAAACAAACATCAGAGTGACTCCATGAGTTCTCCTACACACTGACATCCGTGTGACAGATTCCCCACTCTTGTTTATTCCTCGTTAGTTCAGTGGTTAGTATCCCCGCCTGTCACGCGGCAGACCGAGGTTCAATTTACCGACGAGGAGACCGTTCTCCTGCTTCAAATGAAGACGGGATTATAATATGAGACAATCTAGTGTGCAAATAGCCCAAAACTGGAGTGTTTCCCGAGAACAAGGGACGTTCATCATTTTGTTTTCACTTTTCCCTCACGACGTCTGTATCTCAAGGCCGTTTGACGTTACACTCAATGACCGAATCCGTCACTCCGAAACATTAAACAGAGACTGCTGCTGTGAGATATGAACTCTCGCACTTTCCCAGCACTCGTGCCGACACTCTCAGTTTGTCTGGATGACTGTGTGGAGAAGACAGGCAAAGGAACAGCTGAAACACTTTGGAGAGAACGATACCATGGAATGTGTAACGCCGGGTTTAAAGCCACCTTGCCCCTCCCACAACACTGGACCCTCCGAACAGATGCTCAGAGAGTGACCTTGGGGTGGGGGGGTGGGGCGAGGTAATGTCTGTCTGTCTGTATCTTGTTTTACGGCGGTTGGCATCCAGCTTAATGGTGCATTACCGCCACCCTCTGCTCCAGAATGTGCACTAGACATACATTCTAAATCCCTTCACCCAATCTCAAACACACACACACACACACACACACACACACACACACACACACACACACACACACACACACCCCTACACTTCACCCTCCCATCTTTGACCATCCTAGTATCCTATTCCTGTTTATCCGTCATATTCTATATAAAAAAAAACCTGTACCCCTTAAAAATGCTAAAAATACCCGGACTTGTGCTCTCTCACCCATGCCCAGCAACCCTTTTAATGTGAATTCCTGCATGCCCAACTCCCTTAATTTATTTCTCATCATCTCTCTGTATCCCATACTTCCTGCAACTCAGAACTACATGTTCTACTGACTCCTCTTCCTGACATTCCTCACACAATCCTGTCTGGTGTTTCCCTATCATTTTCAATGTTTTGTTTAATGCACAATGCCCCAGCCTTAACCTAGTCCACACAATTTCCTCTCTTCTGTTTCCATTACCTAGCCTAGTAACTGCAACACTCTTTTGTATTTGATATAAATGCCTCCCTTTCCCCTCCCTGTCCCATCTTTCTTGCCACATTCGGTTGACTTTTTCCCAGATTACACACTTAACCTCTGCTTTACTGATACTAATGTGCATTTCCACATTTTCTTTCTTTAATGCCCTCTTTGCCAACTCATCCGCCCTCTCATTCCCCTTCACCCCTACATGTGCTGGAACCCATAGAAATTTTACCTGACCTCCCTGATTTGCAATCCTTGTAACTAACTGAAGGACTTCATAAAGTACATCTTGCCGACTGTTTGTGTGAAAAGACCTTAAACTTGCTAGAACGGAGGATGAATCTGAACATATCAATGCTTTGACTTGTCTGGCTTTCTGCACCCATTGCAACGCAACCAACACCGCCAGCATCTCCACTGTAAACACTCCTAACTTATTAGATGTTCTTCTGCCGATTCCAATTTCTTTTGCTGGTATGACCACCCCAAACCCTGTCACTCCTGTTGCAGGTTCCTTCGCACCATCCGTATAAATGTGAGTATAATCTCTATAGTTTTCCATCACATGACAGTTAAATGCATTCACCAAATCTGTTTTATATCTTTCTTTCCTTTTTACCTCTAACAAATGCCAGTCTATGTCAGGCCATACAAGCTTCCATGGAGCTACAACCGGATAAACTACTGAAGGACTTATCCTCAGATCAAATACTCCACATTCTTTTGCGATATCATTCCCTACCCGACTAAAGGTATCCCTCTGAAACCTCCCATTTTCCCAGCACTCCTGCAACACTCCTTTAGTAGGGTGAGAATCATTGTGCCCCTGCAAGTTAGCCCAGTAGTTTGCCATCAGTTGCATCCTTCTTAGTTCCAAAGGCATTATTCCCATTTCTACCTGTAGGGCTGACACTGGTGACGTTTTAAAAGCCCCACTGCACACTCTCAAGGCCTGAGCCTGAATCACATCCAGTTTCCTTATAAGAGACCTAGCTGCTGATCCATATACTATATTTCCATAATCCAATACAGATCTTACTAAAGCCACATACATTCTCTTCAAAGCTGAACAACTTGCTCCCCATTCCCTACCAGTCAAACATCTCATCACATTTATTACTTTTTTACATTTCTCCTCAACTTTCCTGATATGGTCTGCCCATGTTAATCGTGAATCAAATATAACTCCCAGAAATTTAAATGATGCAACCCTTTCTAATTCAACCCCATACATCCTTAACTTCTTCCCTACCTCAACCCTTTTCCTGGTAAAAAATACAGATTGAGTTTTATCTACTGAAAATCTACATTCCCAATCATAACCCCACTCCACCACTTCATCAATTGCTTCTTGTAGTTTCCTGATTATATGGTCCATGTTCATGCCTCTTTTCCACAAGGCCCCATCAACCGCAAACAGTGACCTACCTATATCCACTGGTACCTTTGTGAAGACATCATTGATCATAATCATGAAAGGTAATGGGCTAATCACACTACCTTGAGGTGTGCCATTTTCCACTATGTACTGTTTTGATAATTCTGATCCAATCCGAACTTGAATTTTTCTACCAAACAAAAAATCTTTAATCCAATTAAAAACTCTCCCACCAACCCCCATCTTGTGCAGTTTAATTAATAATCCTTCCTTCCACATCATATCATAGGCTTTTTCAATGTCAAAGAACACTGCAACTACTGACTCTCTATTTGCCTGGGCCTTCCTTATTTCAGTCTCTAACATAATCACTGAGTCCATGGAATTCCTTCCCTTTCTAAAACCACTCTGATAACTTGCCAGCATTCCCCTTTTCTCAAGCTCATATGATAACCTTTCTGTTAGCATCCTTTCCGTTATCTTACATATACTTGATGTTAATGCAATTGGTCTGTAGCTAGTGGGTTTTGACAGATCCTTGCCAGGCTTCCTTATTGGAATTACTACTGCTTCTTTCCAAGCACTTGGTAATCTTCCCTCCTCCCACACTCTGTTATAAAAATGCAGCAACTTCAAGAGCGCTCCTTCTCCTAGATTTTTTAGCATCACAGATCATATCAGATCTTTCCCTGGGGAGGTTGGTCTCGATCTCTTTATTGCTCTCACCATTTCTGCTAATGTAAATGGATCATCAATTATATCATCTGTTCCTTCCCTCCTGCTTAAAACACCTGGGTGTTGGTTCATTATTCTTTCCCTTCTTCTTCTCCCTTCTTCAGACAAATTTTCTGAACTGTGTATCAGTACGAATGACTTGGCCATGATCTCAGCCTTATCCCTACTGGAGACTGCAGTTTCCTCCTCAGATATCATTACTGGATATTCCCATTCCCTTCTATCTCCTCCCATCCTCTTAATCATTCCCCATATCTCTCCCACAGGTGTTGTTCTTCCTACCTTGTCGCAAAAACTCCTCCAACTTGCCCTTTTAGCTTGACGTATAGTTCTTCTCACCACTGCCTGTGCTTTCTTATATTGAACCAAATGCTGCATATTATGGGTTCTTTTAACTAGCTTGAATGCTCTATTTCTGTTTTTTACAGCCTGACAACATTCCTCTGTCCACCATGGTACCAGTTTTCTATTCATCCTATTTTTACTCCTAGGTATAGATCCTTCTGCTGCCATGATAATTGCTGAAGTCACCTGACTGTTTAATTCATCTACATTTCCAGAAATATCAACCCTTCTTCACTCAACTTCTGGAACTTACCCCAATCAGCTTTTCCAAACACCCACTTTGGGGTTCCGCCACCTGGTCTTACTTCAACTCTTTCACCCACTGAACACAAAACTGGGTCGTGATCACTGCCTACTGTTGAAGCAGTCCAAACTCCCCAGTTACTAATGCCAGCCAAGGTATTAAACACTAACGTAATATCTAACACTGACTCAGTTCCTGTTGTTATATCTATCCTTGTGCCGCTACCATCATTCATACACACCAAATCCCTTTCTTCCATCAAATCTTCAATTATCTTTCCATTTGGATCTGTAATCTGATCCCCCCATATTGTGCTATGAGCATTGAAATCTGCACACCACATTACTTTATATCTGTTTTGTCCTTGTATCTTTAATAGGCTGTCCAAATCCAACCTTTTACATGGATTGTAGTAGTTAATTATAACCACTCCCTCCTCTCTCTCCCACACTTCCACCACTATGTATTCCTGATCATCTCCTTTTTCCAGTACCCTATATGGTATACCTTGCTTGATTAATATAGCACAACCCCCTCCTCCCCCTAGATTTCTATCTTTCCTTATCATTGTATACCCATATACCACAAAGTCTAAAGTTGGTTTCAACCAAGTTTCCTGAATACACACTACATCCGGTTTTACAACCATTTCTTTAATAAAGTGCTTGAATTCCTGGCTATTGGCCAGTAAGCTCCTTGCATTCCATTGTAAAAGAATCACCATAATTAGTATTAACCAACGCATGACACTTCCTGGCTTGACTGATTACTGAGGTTCTCTGTCACTTCCTCCCATGTCAGTCCTACTAACCCTAAATGGTTTACTGCTGCTTTTACCACCAGCTGAATTTTGTCACTTTTTGACTTTACCTCAGCAGTACTATTAATCACTCCTGCAATGAATGTTACTAGAGCCTTTGTCTACATAAATCCTGTCATTTGTTCTTTGTTGCATCTCTCGTATCCCTATTGCTCCCTGTTCATTAGGAACATTATTCTGTTCTCTTGACATTCTTATAGCTTCTGCATAAGTGATCTTTCTTTTCACTCTTACTTCTTGAATTTTAGTCTCCCGTCTCACAACCGCGCACCCACTATATGCAACATTATGAGCTCCTCCACAATTGCAGCATTTTGGTTGAACTCCTGTTCCGCACTTTCCATATTCATGATCATCCCCACATCTAGCACATCTCCTCTGTCTTTTACAGTTTTTAGCCACGTGTCCAAACCTTTGACAATTATAGCACCTCAGTGGCTTTAGCACATACACCCTTACTGGGTAACTCATGAAACCCAGGAACACCTTCCTTGGCACTCTTCCTTCTTCAAATTCAATCAATACTGATTCACTTTCCTTTTTCACTCCCTCCTTTGTTGTTTTCAGTCTTTGAACATTCATTACTTTTCCTCCTTTGATATTCCTCTTTATCTCCTCCATATTTATACTCATTGGTATCCCCGTGATCACTCCTTTACAACCACTGTTTTGTGCTCCCACCCTCCCAGTGTATTCCACCTTGCATTTTCCTATCTCTCTCAGCTTGAGTGCTTTCTCAAGTTGTTCCTCATTCGCACATCTTACCAATAAGTTGCCATCATTAAGGACTTTTGCAAATACTATTTACCCTACCTTATTTGTCAGAGTTGTTGTTAGCACAAACGGGTTAATTTTTTTCATATGTCCCTGAGCCTTCTCATTGAACCTAATTATGACAACACCTCCTCTCTGAGCTTGTTCATCTTCCTCACTTTCAAAGCTTTCTCCACTATCATTTCTTATTCTTTTATTCCCTTTGTCTTGGTTTTTATTCATCCAACCCCTCACTACCTCCTCATTCCCTTTATTTCTCCCTTCACAATAATCCGCCTCTCCCCAGCTGCCTACCTCTGGTCCCAAGTCTCTATCCTTCTCCTTCTCCACTTTCTTTCCCTCAACCCCGCCTCTTATCTTGTCCGCCATTACCAGATCCACACGACCCCCTCCCAGCAATTTCCGTTCCTTCCCCACTCTCTTTCCCTCAACAGGTTCCAAAACACACTCACGCATCAAGCAAAACACAGCCAACTTCCAGCCAACTCAGCCCACCATGCTGTAAAGACTGAGCTGGTATTCCTTTAAAATGTTCAGCTCCACCCCCCGCAACCCCCCCCACACCCCTCCCCCACGCAAAACCGCCCACCTCCCACCTCTGTATTGTTTTAGCAAACATGTTTCTCCATTCCTGCTGCAGCGCCTGGCTGTTGCCGGCCGCCCTATTTGTTAAGACTCTTAAAGGTAAATTATCCGCTAATCGCGCTGCTCCTTTTTATTATTCGACCTTCCCCATTCTTTGAGCCTCTATTTTTTTATTTTTACTCCTTCAGTACCTAGTTAGAGTTGAGGTTAGATTTCATCCTATTTCTCCCTTTAAGATTACGTTCTTTTATTGTGACTTAACTGTTCAGACTCTGAGTTCACTGTTCTGTGGGTATAATGTGGTAGAAGCTTGTGGCTAATGTATGTTGGGGTTGGGGTCCATTGTTAAATTGGCCCCTTTGAAGGGCTGTGGCCAGGGTCCACTTGGGCGCTGTCTGCATTAGTTGGGGTGTGAGGTCCTTTTGGGGTGGGGTTGAGGGGCGGGGGTCCACTGGGCGGTGGGAGGTATAACTGGTGATGTGGGGTGAGTTTGGTTCCCTGGCGAGAAGAGGACCTGTGGTTATGGGGTGTGAAGATGTTAGGTTTCAGGGCAGGGCCATGTGCTGGAGATGCATTTTACCCCTTGGGGGCAAGCTGGGAGGTTGGGGTGAGTGCTGTGTCTGGATCAAACTGGTCATTACAAGTCTATTCTTTCTAGTGGAGTTATGATTTCTCATGTTATCCCTCTCTATTTGGGGAGTTAGTTTCCATTCTGGAGCCTAGTTGTTAGGCTCTATTTCCCAAGAAAGACGTACCTTTTCTATTTAATGGTCACCTGTTTTAATTTTGTTTCAGGGTGGGTGACTGATGAGGATGCTCCTCTTCCTCCCTCCTCTAATTTTCTCAATGTTTTTAATTATTGAGTGCAGTGGGTATATTTTATATTGTTGGCCTAGCTTTTTAGGCCTCGTTTAGGCCGTTTGGGGAATAGGTCTGTAGTCTTTCAATCCATCTCCTCTCTGCTCTTTTTCTTTGGAGGTTTGACCAGTTTATGTTGGTTCCCAGGCCCAGGATTGCCAAGGAATACATTCCATGCTCCAGAAAGTGCCTGCTAACTGGTCTGTTTTGGTTTCCTCTTGTGATATTACTGAGGTGACCTATGAGTCTGGTTCTCAAGCTGTTGCCCGTCTCTGGATTGCATATACTACATTCTTTTGTTTGCAAGTTATCCTCTGCTCTATCTCGGCCCACTTTCCTGTAACTCTGTTGTGTATGCTTTTAGAAATTCTTATGTATATGCATGCCCTGCAGTTTCCCACCTCGCAGTTTGGCGCTGTTCGTACTTTGGTACTGACTTTATTGTCGCCAAACAATTGATACTGGAGCGTACAATCATCACAGGGATATTTGATTCTGCGCTTCGTACTCCCTGGAGTACAAACGATAGTAAATATTAAAAATTTAAATTATAAATCATAAATAGAAAAGGGAAAGTAAGGTAGTGCAAAAAAACCCGAGAGGCAGGTCTGGATATTTGGAGGGTATGGCCCAGATCCAGGTCAGGATCCGTTCAGTACAGCACATTACAGGCCTTTCAGCCCACAATGTAGTGCCGACCCTCAACCCCCCACCCCAACCTTAAATTCCTCCATATACCTGTCTAGTAGTCTCTTAAATTTCACCAGTGTATCTGCCTCCACCACTGACTCAGGCAGTGCATTCCACACACAAACCATACCACTCTCTGAGTAATAAAACCTTCCTCTAATAACTCCCTTGAACTCCCCACCCCTTACTTTAAAGCCATGTCCTCTTGTATTAAGCGGTGGTGCCCTGGGGAAGAGGCCGTGGCTGTCCGCTCTATCTATTCCTCTTAATATCTTGTATACCTCTATCATCTCTCATCTTCCTTCTCTCCAAAGAGTAAAGCCCTAGCTCCCTTAATCTCTCATCAGAATCCATACTTTCTAAACCAGGCAGCATCCTGGTAAGTCTCCTCTGTACCCTTTCCAATGCTTCCACATCCGTCCTATAGTGAGGTGACCAGAACTGGACACAGTACTCCAAGTGTGGCCTAACCAGAGTTTTATAGAGCTGCAATATTACCTCGCAACTCTTAAACTCTATCCCTCGATTTATGAAAGCTAACACCCCATAAGCTTTCTTAACTACCCTATCCACCTGTGAGGCAACTTTCAGTGATCTGTGGACCTGTACCCCCAGATCCCTCTGCTCCTCCACACTACCAAGTACCCTGGCACTTACTTTGTACTCTGCCTTGGAGTTTGTCCTTCCAAAGTGTACCACCTCACACTTCTCCGGCTTGTACTCCATCTGCCACTTCTCAGCCCACTTCTGCATCCTATCAATGTCTCTCTGCAATCTTTGACAATCCTCTACACTATCCACAACACTTCATGAAAACTTCCCAGGGACCTGTCGTTCACTGCGTAGATCCTGCCCTGGTTTAACCTCCCAAAATAGAGTCACTGGTTTGTACAGAAATGAAACAGTCCCTTCGGTACAACTCATCCACACCGACCAAGTTGTCGACCTGAACTCGGCCCATCTGCCTGCATTAGGCCCGTATCCCTCTCAACCTTTCCCATCCATGTGACTGCGCAAATATGTTTTAAATATTGTACCTGAGGCAGAGAGCCGGTGCAGTGAGGCGCTGACAGACACTCACTGTTCCGCGGGCAGGAAGAGGAGAGGCGGATCCCACAGCGGAGCCGAAACCCCAACAAGTAGAGACCGGCTCCACTTCTCTGCAGAGCCGTCGCGTCCATCCCCGATTTACCGCTCAGCCCGGGACCCGGCCGTTTCCCAGGAAACGACATCGTGAAGGAGGGCCCTCTGTGATGTCTGCGCGCCAGTGTAGTAATCATATCGTGTCACGTGCCGGAGGGGCGGCGGGAGCTGTCAATCACTGGAGCAGCTGGGGAATTTGCGAACATTGTAAATAGAATGGGGACAGTGGGAGATTTCCGGCATCGGTGTCCCACTCCCACGGAAATTGAGTGTGTTATAGACAGTAATATTCATATTTTAATTTGACTCTTCATGGTCTTAGAAATATTTAATGTTTGTATTTTATATATTTTTGTGTGGATAATCTTCTGTAATTCTGGGCAAAGCACGTTGTAACTGGATCACTGAACACTCCGTGAAAAAAGAGTGTCACGGAAAAATATTGTCAAAGTCAAAAGTTAAACCCAAGTCAAGTTGTTATTATAGTACTTATATGTCACCATATACTTCAAAGTACAATTTACTCTGACAGTACAGATGTGAAACCACATACAACCTACCTGGAAGGAGGTACAGAGGAGATGTCAGGGGTAGGTTTTTAACACAGAGAGTGGTGAGTGCGTGGAATGGGCTGCTGGCGGCCGTGGTGGAGGCGGAAATGACAGGGTCTTTGAAGAGACTCCTGGATGGATACATGGACCTTAGAAAAATAGAGGGCTATAGATAAGCCAAGGTAGTTCACAGGTCAGGACATGCTCGGCACGACTTTGTGGGCTGAAGGGCCTATATTGTGCTGTAGATTTTCTATACAGTATTTCTATTATATTTCTGAAATCCTCAGGGTCATTTTCTGCAGGCATTCTTAACAAATCTATAGAACAGTAACTGTGAACTGTAAATTTCAATAACAATAAACTGTAAACAAACTGTGCAAATGAAGAAAATAAATACCAGTAGATAATGAGTATGAAATAACAATATAACTGAGTCCGTACATGAGTGTATCTATCCCCTTTTGTACAAGATGGTTGAGGGGTAGTAACTGTTCCTGAACCAGGTGGTGCGAGTTCTGAGGTACCTGTACCTTCTACCTGATGGCAGCAGTGAGGAAAGATCATTGCCTGGGTGGTGAGGATCTTTGACGATGGAAGCTGCTTTCCTACGGCAATGTTTCATGTAGATGTGCTCAGTGGCTATGAGTTTTACCCACGATATGCCGGGCCGAATCCACTACCACTCAGTAGGATTTCCCACTCAAAGGCATTGGTGTTCCTATACCAGGCCGTAATGCAGCAAGTCAGCACACTTTCCACCATACATTTATAGAAGTTTGGCAAAGTTTTCGATGTCCAGCTGAATCTCTGAGATTCCTGAGGAAGTAGAGGAGCAGTCGGGCCTTGTTCACAATAATATTTATACGATGGGTCCAGGACAGGTCCTCAGAGAGTGACACACAGAAATTCAAAGTTACTGACCCTTTCCATCTCTAATCGTCCTTTGATTACTGTCTCATGGACCTCTGGTTTTCCCCTCCTAAGGCCACAATAAGTCCCTTGGTCTTATTGACATTGAGTGAGAGGTTGCTGTTATTATAGCACTCAGCCAAGTTTTCGGTGTCCCTCCTGTACCCCTTTGATACAGCCCACAACAGTGGTGTCATCAGTAAACTTGTAAATGGTGTTGGAAGTATACTTGGCCACACAGTCATACTGTAGATGTAAAGTGAGTAGGGGCGGGGGGAGCTAAGCACACTTCCCATGATGCACGAAAGAAAGGGAATTCTGAAGTATGAGTGTGTGCCCTGATTGTGTGTCTGAATGGTCACGTGAGAGTCACTGTCCTGGACATCTAAGAGAACTCCGGTGGCGTGTGTGTTCACACATTACGGACAGACAGAATGAAGTGTGTTGAGCAGTGGGTGGAATGGAAGAAGGGGGTGCTTGCAGAAGTACAGATATAAGGAGAAAGGTTTGAAGCTTTCAGGTGCACTGTGATGTTCACCTGGAGTGAAATGCAAAAATAATTGGTTGTTTCTCACAGTAAGAGCAAAGAAGATGAAATAAAGTTAGAGAAAAAAGACTCAGAAAGAACAGGAAAATGTAATCGAGTCTACCTCAATGCGTAACAAGACACAACTGGTACCAATGTCTGAGTAGGAAGTAGTAGGAACCTGCTGTACCCCTGCCTCCCACAGGTGCAGTTACAACAAAGCCCACCCCAGTCGTGTCTCCTGAGTACTCGACGAGGCAGGTGTAAACCTCTCACTGGCACGATGGCAGAATGAGCAATATGGAGACTTTTATGCACTCTGAACTAAAATGGTGTGTTATATTGAAGTGTTTCCTTCACACTCCACAGTGACATATGATAGACAGTATTGCACAAAAAGCAGATGAGCACGTTAATGAATTTGTAAAGTAGACAAGCAAGATATTCCAGAAGTTCACGGATTTACTCCATCGTAATGAATGTTATTGTAAATGATGAGTAAATGAGCTCAGGTTAAAGAAAATGTAGACTGTTACTTGTTTGAGATGAAAAGAGGTAAGTAAAATTCTGAGTGGTTTACAATAATTCCAGGTGAAATCAAGTGATTCAAACTGTTAAGGGAATGGATAATATTTGTGTGAGGACTGGAAACTCTCTGGACTGCTTTACCGTTATATCAGTAATATTGACCTTTCTATAAAAATATTGTGACAGCTGCCCTATACAATTTGAATGTTATTTTAACATGCATTCTGATTTTAGTTTAATAAAAATGACAGTGATCACATTGTTGCTGATCATTACTAGAACCATAGAACCATAGAACCATAGAAACTACAGCACAGAAACAGGCCCTTTGGCCCTTCTTGGCTGTGCCGAACCATTTTCTGCCTAGTCCCACTGACCTGCACACGGACCATATCCCTCCATACACTTCCCATCCATGTATCTGTCCAATTTATTCTTAAATGTTAAAAAAGAACCCGCATTTACCACCTCGTCTGGCAGCTCATTCCATACTCCCACCACTCTCTGTGTGAAAAAGCCCCCCCTAATGTTCCCTTTAAACTTTTCCCCCCTCACCCTTAACCCATGTCCTCTGGTTTTTTTCTCCCCTTGCCTCAGTGGAAAAAGCCTACTTGCATTCACTCTATCTATACCCATCATAATTTTATATACCTCTATCAAATCTCCCCTCATTCTTCTACGCTCCAGGAAATGAAGTCCTAACCTATTTAACCTTTCTCTCTAACTGAGTTTCTCAAGTCCTGGCAACATCCGTGTAAACCTTCTCTGCACTCGTTCAACCTTATTTATATCCTTACCGTAATTTGTTGGCCAAAACTGAACACAATACTCCAGATTCGGCCTCACCAATGCCTTATACAACCTCATCATAACATTCCAGCTCTTATACTCAATACTTCGATTAATAAAGGCCAATGTACCAAAAGCTCTCTTTATGACCCTATCTACCTGTGAAGACACTTTTAGGGAATGTTGTATCTGTATTCCCATATCCCTCTGTTCCACTGCACTCCTCAGTGCCTTACCATTAACCCTGTATGTTCTATCTTGGTTTGTCCTTCCAACGTGCAATACCTCACACTTGTCAGTATTAAACTCCATCTGCCATTTTTCAGTCCATTTTTCCAGCTGGTACAAGTCCCTCTGCAGGCTCTGAAAACCTTCCTCACTGTCTACTACACCTCCAATCTTTGTATCATCAGCAAACTTGCTGATCCAATTTACCACATTATCATCCATATCATTGATATAGATGACAAATAAGAATGGACCCAGCACTGATCCCTGTGGCACACCACTAGTCACAGGCCTCCACTCAGAGAAGCAATTCTCTACCACCACTCTCTGGCTTCTTCCATCGAGCCAATGTCTAATCCAATTTACCACCTCTCCATGTATACCTAGCGACTGAATTTTCCTAACTAACCTCCCATGCGGGACCTTGTCAAAGGCCTTATTAAAGTCCATGTAGACAATATCCACTGCCTTCCCTTCATCCACTTTCCTGGTAACCTCCTCGAAAAACTCCAACAGATTGGTCAAACGTGACCTACCATGCACAAAGCCATGTTAACTCTCCCTAATAAGCACCTGTCTATCCAAATGCTTGTAGATTCTGTCTCTTAGTACTCCCTCCAATAACTTACCTACTACTGACGTTAAACTCATTGGCCTATAATTTGCCGGATTACCTTTTGATCCTTTTTTAAACAACGGAACAACATGAGCCACTCTCCAATCCTCTGGCACTTCACCGGTAGACAGCGAAATTTTTAATATTTCTGCCAGGGCCCCCGCAATTTCAACACTAGTCTCCTTCAAGGTCCGAGGGAACACTCTGTCAGGTCCCGGGGATTTATCCACTTTAATTTTCCTCAAGACAGCAAGCACCTCCTTCTTTTCAATCTGTACAGTTTCCATGGTCTCACTACCTGATTCCCCCAATTCCATAGATTTCATGCCAGCTTCCTTAGTAAATACAGACGCAAAAAACCTATTTAAGATCCCCCCCATTGCCTTTGGTTCCGCACAAAGCCGACCACTCTGATCTTCAAGAGGACCAATTTTATCCCTTACAATCCTTTTGCTCTTAATATACTTGTAAAAGCTCTTTGGATTATCCTTCACTTTGACTGCCAAGGCAACCTCATGTCTTCTTTTAGCCCTCCTGATTTCTTTCTTAAGTATTTTCTTGCACTTCTTATACTCCTCAAGCACCTGATTTACCCCCTGTTTCCCATACATTTCATACAGCTCCCTCTTCTTCTTTATCAGAGTTGCAATATCCCTTGAGAACCAAGGTTCCTTATTCCTATTCAATTTGCCTTTAATCCTGACAGGAACATACAAACTCTGCACTCTCAAAATTTCTCCTTTGAAGGCTTCCTACCTACCAATCTCATCTTTGCCAGAGAACAACCTGTCCCAATCCACGCTTTTTAGATCCTTTCTCATTTCTTCAAATTTGGCCTTCTTCCAGTTTAGAACCTCAACCCTAGGACCAGATCTATCCTTGTCCATGATCAAATTGAAACTAATGGTGTTATGATAACTGGAACCAAAGTGCTTCCCTACACAGACTTCCGTCACTTGCTCTAATTTGTTTCCTAACAAGAGATCCAATATTGCATCCCCTCTAGTTGGTCCCTCTATATATTGATATAGAAAACTCTCCTGAACATATTTTACAAACTCTAAACCATCTAGACCCCTAACAGTATGGGAGTCCCAATCAATGTATGGAAAATTAAAATCCCCTACCACCACAACTTTATGTTTCCCGCAGTTGCCTGCTATCTCTCTGCAGATTTGCTCTTCCAAGTCTCGTTGACTATTGGGTGGTCTGTAAGACAATCCCACTAATGTGGCCATACCTTTCCTGTTTCTCAGCTCCACCCATAAGGACTCAGTAGACAAGCCCTCTAATCTGTCCTGCCTGAGCACTTCTGTAATATTTTCCCTAACAAGCAATGCTACTCCCCCACCTTTCATTCCTCTGCCTCGATCACATCTGAAACATCGGAACCCTGGAATATTAAGCTTCCAGTCCTGCCCCTCCTGTAGCCAAGTTTCACTAATTGCTACAACATCATATTTCCACGTGTCAATCCACACCCTCAACTCATCCGCTTTCCCCGCAATACTCCTGGCATTGATTAGCTAGATTAACTTCTGTTTACAAATTCACTCTAAATTTAGTTTCAACATTACCCGCTTTACATGCATTTGACTTGTAACCCACTTGTGGATGCTATTATTTTTGTATTGAAGAGCATATAGCATTGTTTAGAAAAAGAAACTATTCTAAATGTATGGATTTTGCTGTTCTTTGATTCACTTTAACAAACATGGGGATGTTGGTGGTGGACACGGTGGGGGTGAAAGATGGAGACGGCAGTGAGAGGTGCACTTTGTTTATGGACAGTCTGGTCACCGAGCTCAAAGATGCCGACAGTACCAAGGCAACTTTGATAACAGTCAGTTTCAGCCTCCACCGCCAGCACTACCACAGACTATGACGTTTACTTCAAATTATCCTTTCCCAAACTGTACTGTAGAATCTGTACAATTGTAATTCTGCCCGTTGTAAAATAGCCCCTGATGTAAACCCCCATGTCAATTTTTGGAATTGACGGCTTCTTCTCCGGATCCGATACTGGGAGAAATGTTAGTGGGTGTGTGGTTTGTGCACCTCATGTCACTGATGAGGCAGCACAGCTCCTGTTCCATTCAAACAACTTGACCCTTAGTTATGAATGCACGTTGGGAATAAATGGTCGAGTTGTTGGGTGTGCTGTAGGGGGCCCATACATTTGGAAAGTGGGTTAACAGTGCAGTCTCTACCCCGCAACTGTACTGTGTTTGATTCTGTTCGCCACTTTGATAAGAAGATTAGAGCTGTGAAGGGAGCACTGGACTGCACTGCCCAGAGAAATCACACTTGCCAATGGAACTGGAAATCATTCGGGGGGTTTAGTCCATTGGGGGCCACAGACTACATGCAAGCAGACATGCAGTTTAAACTGGCATCATGGTAAACAGACACAGAGTGAACTGGGGGGACTCTTCCTGTGCTGTACTGTTCACTGTTTATTGGTGAATGATCACAGCACCAGTGGGCAAAGGATCAAATGGAGATAGTGACGAAACACTTATTTCTACTCTGACTGTGGTTCGCATCTGGGACACATAGACTGCCGAGCTGATGGGAATAACCATTCAGTGTGTTAAAAGAGGAACTGGACAGGTCCTTCGGGGAAATAGCATGCCGAGCCGTGGGAAGAGACTGGGAGCGGGACGGTAGGAAGGTGGTACCAGAAGCTTGTATATAATTGATTGGTTTACTGGTCTACCCCATTCCACAGTGATCTTCTGCCCACTGATGGTCTGAAAAACTCAGTGTGGTCTCCAGGAGACTTCTAATCTACCCAAGTGTATATGGTCAGTTCGAGTAATAAGGACACACTTCTGTAAATACTCTGCCACTACGCTCCAAGCACAGTGAGCTGCTGGAGCACAGTACAGGTCAGTAAAGGCACAGACCAGCACCGGACTCTGATACAAGTACAAAGATTTATCAAAACGTTCCACCGATGACAAAAGCACAGCACTCTACGTCTGAGCTATAAACACCATCAGCATCTTACTGTAAGGGCAAAAGCCTTTACAACACGAGGCACCGCACTGTAAGAAGATAGATCTTTACAACAGCCCGCACCGCACAGACCTCTACAACTGTTGGCAGCATGTCATTAAGAGACAGGTCTTGATAATAGTTGATACAAAGACTTCCACAGTGACTGACCAGTACTGAAATGACGGAGGTTGTTATTATACATAGACACTTAACTGGCTTTGCACTGTGTAATCAGAGAACTGTAACATTCCTGCAAGGACCTTAAATTTAACGATAATAAACCCCACTTTGTTCTGCACCATATGACAGGGACACAGACCCCAGCAACCCCAACAACCCCAACACAACTCTGTGGGGACACAGTTTTCCAGTAGCATCCATTTGCTGTACAGATAAAGACAGACATGACACAGTGAAGACACGGCTGAATACAGACCAAATTCCGCACACTGTACACCAGACACTTGCAACACTGGAAACACACAGGGTAAAGTAATTTGCGATATATAGACGTTTGCTACGAGGACTTAGACCTATAAAACTCTCAGCGCTGTGTGAGTGCACGCAGACCTGAACCCACCTTACATTGTGCTCCACCCTTGAAGAGTAGTCCAACCCCAGCGCTTCAAGCACTGAGACTTGTACAGCCCTGATAGTGGAGAGCAGTACATGGCCACTGTCAATCACCTCCCTCCAACTGGGATTCTTTCAGGATGGAAGAGAGAGTTGATGAAGAGAAACCTGGAGATATTGTGTGCTGCACTTTACAAAGGTTTTTGAAGTTCCAGCAGGAGAAAAAGGAACAGAAAAGTAGGAAGGTTGTAGCAAGTTGTAAAAGCAACAGATAGTGTGTGATTGTAATTTCCACAATGTTGACACAATTCTTAGTGTAGAGGTTTAGAGGAACAGAGTTTGTTCGCACCCTGGAACGGTTGACCAGCACTTACAGCCAATACTATGCAAGTTTGTGTAAATGTTGTTTCGAACATTGACAAACTTGTGTAGATGTACAGAGGAGAATATCCCGATTTGTTGCATCATGATCTGCGTGGAAACATCAATACCATTGAGTGAAGTGAACCGTAAAAAGTTGTGGATGCAGCCAGTCCAGCATAGGTAAAGCCCTCCCCACTATGAGCACATCTGTACGGAGCATTGCCGAAGGAAAGCAGCATCGTCATCAAGGACCCCATCATCCAGGCGATGTTCGTTTCTCGATGCTGCCATCAAGAAGTTATGCGAGCCCTCACATCCGATAGTACCAGGTCCAGGAATAGTCATTACCCTTCAACGCTCAGGCTTTTAAAATAGAGGAGACTCCCTGGGCTGCTCTACCATTGTCTCATTAATGTTCACCGTTGTATAAAAATATTGTGACAGTTGCCCGTTATTTTATTAATTAATTTTTGATTAATTTGTTTAATTATTTATTAATTTGAACGTTATTTTAATTTGTATTCTGTTTTATATTTAATAAGAATGACAGTAACCCCATTGTTTTTGATCATTGCGAGATTAACTTCTGTTTACAGTTTCACTCTTACTTTCAACATTACCTGCTTTACATGCTTTTGACTTGTCACCCACTTGTGACTGGTATTATTTTTTGTTTTGAAAAGCGTATAGCATTGTTTAGAAAAAGCTATTCTAACTGTATGTGTTTTGCTTTTCTTTGATTCACTTTAACAAACATGGGGATGTTGGCGGTGGACACAGTAGGGGTAAAAGATGGAGACAGCCTGGCCACCGAACTCAAAGATACCCTCAGCGCCAAGGCAACTTTGATAACAGTCAGTTTCAGCCTCTATCGCCATCACCACCACAGACTATGAAGCTTACTTTAAATTATCCTTTCCCAATCTCTACTGTGGAATCTGTACAATTGTAATTCTGTCCGTTGTAAAATAGCACCTGATGTAAGCCCGCATGTCAGGGTTTGGCATTGACAGTTTCTTCTCCTGATCCGATACTGGGAGAAATGTTAGTGGGTATGTGGTTTGTGCACCTCATGTCACAGGCGAGGCAGCACAGCTCCTGTTCCACTCAAACAACATGACCCTTGGTTATGAATGCACGTTGGGACTAAACGGTGGAGTTGTTGAGTGTACTGTAGGGGGCCCAGACATTCGGAAGGTGGGTTAACAGTGCAATCTCTACCCCTCAATTGTACTGAGTTTGATTCTGTTTACCACTGTGATGAGAAGATTAGAGCTGTGAAGGGAGCACTGGACCGCACTGCCCAGAGAAATCACACTTGCCAATGAAACTGCTTTGAACGATGGCAATAAACTTCTCATCATGGACTGCATAAATCCTCAGCTCTGAAGCTGCTTCATGAGGATGAGGGTGAAGTCTGTTACTGTACCTACCAAGTAATGAGAACAGATTTAGGTAACAGTACGTGCAATGTCCATGTCACCAGTGATCCTATAACCTCTGTTAATGGCACTTACAGTATAGGATGGCAGGCCTACTGCTGTTTGCCAAGGGTATCCCCTTTGCCTTTAAATTGAGCCTTTGGCCTGAACAAAAGCTGTCAAATATTTATTGATATTTGGAGTCTGTAGCAGAAAATATTAACGCCTGCCAGCATTGAAGCACGAAGGAGACTGATGAGTGTAATTGGATTGTAGTGTTCCTGTTCTGGGGACCTACCAGACGGGATCGTGAGAACATCAGTATGACCCCAGTGTTGCAGTGATCGGCTAACAACACTGCTGTAGTGCTACATGATACAAGTCTGGTCATCAAAGATATTTCTAACAAAGTGGCAGCAAGCTGCATCATGGCCTTTCAAATCTGAACAGCATTAAACTTCCTGTTGGCCGAGAGGGGAGGAACTTGTGTCATTATTGGACTGAAATAATGCAAAACATCGTCGATTTTATCCGTGCAGATCCCGTTAGAAGCTGTTAAAGTGAAGAAGTTTGGGCAGGAGTTACATACGACTCTATCATCACCTTTGGAACCCTTCTGATTAGCCTCATTCCCTGCCAGGAAGTTTGTGCAACTCCAGTGTACAGTGGGAAAGGGGGTTTATATTCCTGCTGGTGTTGAAACTTGTTTAAGTTTCTTACTGAGAGCACTCTGTGGTGAGAGGACCCGAAGGACAGCTGCCTCCTATCGTTCAGCAATCCTATTCTGCAGACAGACGATGACAGGATCACTGGGGAGTCTCGACTTTTCTGTGCAATTCAGCTGCATCCACAATTCATGTGGTCCTTTACAGGACGCAAAGGGAAGTGGGGACTGTGGATGTTACAGCAAGTGAAGTTAATGTAGCGCCTTGGCAAGGATAGTTCACAGATAGTGTGCAGTCAACCCAGGGAAGAAAGGTCTTTGAAGAGCAGAGTTTCCCTTTGCACAGCAGGGGACTGGAGCCATTTTGCACACCAAAACAAGATGAGGATGCAATCGATGTGTTCCAGGGTGACACTTAATATTGGTCACAAAGAAGAGAAATCTGCAGATGCTGGAAATCCAAGCAACACACACAAGATGCTGAAGGAACTTAGCAGACCAAGTAAATCGATGGAAAAGGAGTAAACAGTCGACGTTTCCGACCGGCACCCTTCGTCTGGTCTGATATTAGTTAGTTACCTTACTACTGTGGTGGGACCATGCGGGAATTGAAAGTTGACAACAGAAGCCCCTGATTAATATGCCCGGAATGATGGACTCTGTGTAACAACGAACAAGTAACAAAGAACGGTGCTGAGATATAGATTCTCAGGGGATACTTGAGGAAAGAGGTTGACAGTAACATCACTTTCTTCTCGGAAGGCTCACAGCAGCAGCCCGAGCAATTCCATCCTTCCCAATGCCCAAATTAACGTAAACACAATTCTTTGTCTGCTTTTATTTCTCTTTTGAATTCAATATTCCCGTTGAATAATGTAGTAAAATTCATCTCTCCCCGTCGGGGAATTGAACCCCGTCTCCCGCGTGACAGGCGGGGATACTAACCACTATACTAACGAGCAATTGCTGTTAACAGCTCATGTCATGCACATTTAAGAGGACAGGAGGGTGAACAGAATTACCTTGATGTTTCTCAGCTGTAATACTGGAGCCTTTCACTCGTGTCCCTCCCACAGCAGTGTCTCAGTTTGCTCCAGCGATTCAGTCACCTGTTGTGTCCAAGGATTAGCGAAGGGAAGTGCTCTCATTCGAGCCCAAATCCGTGTTGTTGGAATCAACATTTTTAATCACAGTTATATATTTATATTTCTGCTTTTTTTTAGTGCGACAGGCGGGAAACGATATGTAGCTAATCGAATTCTGAAGCGATCACTCCCACTTCATTGAAACACTGGGTGCTGTGTATCTCCGGTCTGTCGGAGGATGGCGACCTCAACCGGACATAACAGGAACTGCACCAGAGTGAGGAATCACAGTGACCACATTCAGAAAACAGCTCGAACCACAGTCATACACTTCTAGCGTCCGAGTGGTCCAACCCTGACAACTCGCGTACGAATTCCCGAAATTATTTAAATCGACGGGTGAGTGTAAAATTATTATTCACCCTGGGCTGGCCAGTGGATCAAGGACTGAAGTGCTGTCCCTCACATTTTCCCCGGTGAACCGATCCGTGCAGCTTCCTGCTCGCACTCTAACTCAGATTCCCACAGCCAACTAGGACACATCAAAACATGTCGGATGATGTGTTCACGCTGAGTGCGGTCAGTCTGCTCACCACCCACTCTGTCTATTTATACACAATGGGATCTCTCTCATCCCCCTCCCCCATTACCAGAGTAAATAAAACCCTTTACTGTGATTCACAAATGTAATATAGATTCACAGAATCATGCGACCCTAAAACAGACCTTTCGGCTCACAATGTCCGTGCTGACAATCAACTACCGATCACACCAGAAAAGGGCTCGCTTACTAGCTGTTGACTTCAATGTCTTGATGATTCAGGTGGTCGCCCAGACAATTCTCTAATGTTGTGAGGGGCACCTGCCTCACCAGCCACTCAGTCATGGGTTCCAGTTTCCAAACACCATCCGCATGAAGTTCTCCCTGAGATGCTCTCTAAGTTCACACACGTCAGGAGAGTTTTCTACTATCCTGATAGGCCCGGGTTAATTTGATATGACCTCCGTCACCTCCAGAGCTCTCCATGGAAACAATCGTCAATCCATCGGCCGAATGGACGCCCATGGGCCCAGCACGCTGCCGCTGCGCCTCTCTGCTGTTGTCTGAACGTGGTGACGCGCTGCTCCGTCGTGGACGTTGCTCATTCTTCTCTTCATTTTCATTTGTCGATTCTTTGCTGACGTCACATCGTTTCATAGAAACACAGAAAACCTACAGCACAATACAGGCCCTTCGGCCCACAAAGCTGTGCCGAACATGTCCTTACCTTAGAAATTACCTAGGGTTGCCCATTGCCCTCTGGTTTTCTAAGCTTCAATGGAGGGCCTCCTTTATAAATATTTCCTTTACTAACTGTTCTTTGTTGATTTATTTCGCACCTTTCTCTCTGCTTTTCTTCTCGTATTTGCTATCTCCTGCCTCATCCTGATATTATCTCTGTGCTGTCGGTGCTCCGACCCATTCGGAGACCTCGTTCCCGACATGTCAGCAATCAATGTGTTTCACATTATTTACTGAACCCGGTTTCAGTGGCCCTGCTGTCATACATTCTGTTCATCTTCCACCGTATCTCTTCCGGGTTCTCTCTCTTTGCCTCCGGGCTGTCCTTCGGCATAAATATCAATGGACACCGGCTGAGCTGCACTGAATTGACGCGAAATAGACTCATTCCTCCTGTGGTCTCTATCGCCGCCTGAGGAAGGTAGACCCAAACAACCCCGCTATCCTGCCTGCATGAGGAAAGATATCTTTAGCGACCGAGGGGATGGGGCAGAGCGCATTAAGGTTTGTCCGGTCAGGAGAGCCGATACTCTCTGGTATAATCCCATTCCTTTGCAAACTCACTGAGCCACAAGATCAGGAGTCGGGACCAATTCTGAAGATGTACGGCTAAACAGGAAAGCAGGTCAGTCCATGCTCGCGGCAGATGATCATCCGCATGTTTAGAGTGACCAGAGTCACTCAATCCATGGTTTTTCCAATGAACGCCCTGAATTCATAACAAGAGCTTTACAGCGCAATAAAATACATAGTTTTCTTTTCTTTATTCTATAGTTTTATCAGGAGACGGCGACAAAATTAACTCTTTGGGAGACAGAATAAAATAATTTGAAATTACGTGGACACGGGTTATTCCCTCCGCAGTGGAACAAGCTCGCTGAAACTTTAATGAATTTCTGGTCTACCGCCCTAATCCCTCGACCATGACAGCCGCGACACTCAGCCTGGGAGACAGGAGGACATTTTTCAAAGGAATTCATCACTATGTTCCAGGGCGATTCGGCTCAACATCAACGTCAGGGTCATAGAAGCTGGGCTGACATACTCTCCACATCCACTCTTTATAGGTTTTTCAATATTCGATAGGTTTCAATGAGATCCTCCCTCATTCTTCTAAATTCCAACGAGTAGAGGCCTTTTATTTTTCTAAGCTCCATGTACCTATCCGAGAGTCTATTAAAATACCCTATTGCATCCGCCTCCACCACCGTCGCCGGCAGCCAGTTCCACGCACTCACCACTCTGCGTAAAAAAAAACTTAATCCTGACTTCCCATCTGTACCTACTTCCAAGCACCTTAAAACTGTGCCCTCTCCTGTGAGCCTTTTCAGCGCTGGGGAAAAGCCTCTGACTATCCACAGGATCAATGCCTCACATCATCTTATACAACTCCATCAGGTCACCTCTCATCCCCCGTCGCTCCGAGGACAAAAGGCCGAGTTCTCTCAACCTACTCTCATAAGGCACGCTCCGCAATCCAGGCAACATCCCTGTAAATCTCCTCTGCATCCTTTCTATGGTTTCCAATCCTTCCTGGATTGAGGTGACCAGAACTGAGCACAGTACTCCAAGTGGGGTCTGATCAGGGTCCTATATAGCTGTAACATTACCTGTCGGCTCCTGAACTCAATCTCACGGTTGGTGAAGGTAAATACATCGTATGCACTCTTAACCACACAGTCAACCTGCAAATGATTGTATCAAGCTGTATTTTTTGCAGTTTTCTACACCACCTGTGAAATGCAGACTGCTAAGCACAGAACAATAAATACCACGTTGAGAAAACATAAACAACAGAAGTGCGAACAACTCTGTACACTTGAACCCAGGCGCTGCAGAGTCAGTCTGCCCCATTCCATCTTGGCTGAGTTATTATCCTCATCAACTCCATTCTCACGCCTTCTCTCCCCAGTCTTTGACTTCCTTACTGAGCAAGTAACTACCACCCTCCGCGTTAAACATACCGAGTGACTCGGGCTCCATCGCCGTCGACAGCAAAGAATTCCACAGACTCACCGCCCTCCGGCTCAAGACAATTTCCTTTGACCTTTGTCAGATTTGAGATGCTCATAAAATCTGTTATATCAGCAATATCACAGACAAAATGCTGGAAGAACTCAGCGGACTGTCTGGGTATTGCCTTATATTTGCAGCATCTGCACATCAAGAACGTCGTTATTTGACGGTTTCTATCCCGACCTTATTTTCTCTCTTACATTTTTCTTCGTATCTGTGTTTCCAGACTTTTGTGTGTGCGACCAGGAGGGAGTTGCAGGACTGAAGGACAGTTCAACATCGGAAACTGCAGGGACACGAGATATGGGTCGTTCAGTGTCGCTGGTCTCCATTTGTAGTGCAATAATTATCAAACAATAAACAATGAAATCTGTAAAAGTAGCTCTTCCGTGACAAATCTGGCGTTTAACATTAAATCTATCGGCCTCATCGCCACCAAAGACTCTGCTGAAGTAATGCCCGAGAATTGTGATGTATTGGTCTTCAATCGTCCAATGTTTGCATCAGAGACAATGGCGTTTAATTGAAGTGTTTGTTCACGTGCCGTCACTAAGAAAATTAGTGAAGTGTTTGACCGTATCGCTGGAGATTGATGCTCTGTTTGAATCGAGGTCGTTGTTAATGCATCAGCTCAGAGTGTCTAACGGAGCTGTGAATTCAGGAACAAGAGAAATCACAGACTCTCACTGAAATGGTGTATCCAGTCATCTGACGATAGAAGACGTTTAGTATCCTTTTATTTCAGCCTTTGGAATTCCGGGTAAGCCGCGGTGTCAGCTGCCGTTGGTGGAAGTTCAAGTTTAATTCCAATGTTGTGATTGTGATATGTGAAAAGCCGGTTCACAGCATCAATTGTCAGTCACCATCTTCCAACCCCGGAATGGACCATTCATAGTCTCCATTTCCCAGTCTGTCTCTGTGGCGCAATCGGTGAGCGCGTTCGGCTGTTAACCGAAAGGTTGGTGGTTCGAGCCCACCCAGGGACGCTGGTGACCCGGCAGTTTTTGCAGAGTGTTATATTGCCAGCTGGGTAACGCTGTGCTGTGCAGAGACCCTGCGACTGCAGCGTTAACTTCAGTGGGAATTAAAATGTTTTTAAAAGCTTCTCTTTCACACTATTTCTAGAGATCAAATCATTACACAACGTATTGAGAAAGAACAATGTTAAGCAATAACAGAATGCAGAATGAAATGTAACTGCGACAGAGACAGCACAGTGCGGGTAAACAATCAGGTGCCACATCATAACTGGTAGATTGTGAGGTCAAGGCTCCATCTTATCGTCTCGGGCACCATCCAATAGACATAACGGCGGAGTTGAAGCTATCCACGAGCCTGTACTACGTGCTGTCTTGTACCTTCAGCCGGATAGAAGAAGGGAAAAGAGAGAGTACAGTACCCAAGGCGCATGGTATATTTTTGTCAGGAGTGTGTAAGTTACATACTCCTTCACCATTCTCTTTGACCATAAGTGCATGTTTCCTCGAGCGACATCTTTGGAATTAACGGACTTGCCGGGTCTAATGTCGTGGGCTTGATTAAATTTTGGATCATTCAGTTGGCGTCTAATTGTTTTCATCCAACATAGGCTCCCCATCATTTTATTTTCACTGTGGACGTCCAATCCCTATAAACGTCCAGCAAACCACCCACCCCCGCACCAGGAAGGTCTCAAATCTCTGCGCTTCCATCGGGAAACCAGACCCAACCAGCTCCCCTCCACCACCATTCACCTCCATCTGGCCGAACTTGTCCTCCCACTTCCCTTAAACACAAGGTGAGCCATGGACACCGGCATGGGTCCCAGCTGTGCCTGCCTGTGTGTCGGCTCCGTGGAACAGTCTATGTTCCAAGCCTACACTGGTGTCGCTCCCTAACTTTCCCTACACTATGTAAATGACGGTATTGCTACCTCTTTCTGCACCCATGTGGAACTCATCCACTTCATCAGCTTTGCCTGCAACTTCCACCTTGCCCAAAAGTTTACCTGTCCCATATCTGACAGCTCCCTCCGTTTTCTCCATCTCTCTGTCTCTATCTCTGAAGACAGCTTGTCCACTGATGTCTATTATAACCACACAGACCCTCACAGCTACCTGGACTATACCGCTTCCCACCCAGTTACATGTAAAAATGCCAGCCCCTTCTCTCAATTCCTCCGTCTCTGCCGCATCTGACCTCAGGATACAGCGTTTCATTCAAGAACAAAGGGGATATCGTCTTTTTTCAAAGAAAGGGGCTTCCCTTCCTCCACCATGAAAGCTGCTCTCAATAGAATCTCTTCCATTTTGCTCACGTCTGCCCCCACCGCATCCTCGCTCCCTCCCCTGGGCAGAGGGTTTGTCTTGTCCTCACCTACCTCCTTCGCCCCAGCCTCCGCCTCCAGCACACAATTCTCTGTAATTTCCACCATCTCCGGCGGGATCCCACCACCAAACTCCCATGTGTGTCCGTCCCTCCCACTGATCTCTGTCCTGGCACTTATCCTTGCAAGTGAAACAAGTGTTACACCTGTCCCTACACCTCCGCCCTCAGTACTATTCAGGGCCCCAAGCAATCCTTCCAGGTAAGGCGACTCTTCAGCTGTGAGTCCTTTAGGGTCATCGACTGCATCCAGTGCTCCCAGTGCAGCCTCCTGTATATCGGTGAGACCCGACACAGATTGGGAGACCACATCGCCGAGCACCTACACTCCCTCCACCAGAACAAGCGAGATCTCCCAGTGGCCACCCATTTTAATTCCACTTCCCGTTCCAATTCCGACATGGCAGCCCATGGCCTCCAGTATTGTTCCGATGAAGCCACGCTCAGGGTGGAAGACCAAAACATTATATTCCGCCTGGGTAGCTTCCAACCTGATGGCATGAACATCGATTTCTCAAACTTCCAGTAATGTCCCCTCCTTCATGAAGCCCCATTCTCTTTTCCCTCTCTGACCTTATCTGTTACCTGCCCATCACCTCCCTCTGGTGTTCCGCCCCCTTCTCTTTCTTTCATGGCCTCCTCTCCTTCCCTGTTCTCCAGCCCAGTATCTCTTTCACCAATCAAAGTTTCAGGTCTTTAATTTACCAGCCACCTCCCCACCCCCACCGGTTTCAAATATCACCTCGTGCTTCTTCCTCCCCTCACCGTCTAACTCTGATTCCTCATCGGTTTTTGCTCCAGTCCGGATGAAGGGACTCGGCCCGAAACATCGACCGTATTTTTTCCCACAGATGCTGCCTGGCCTGCTGAGTTCCTCTAACATTTCCTGTGTTGCTTGGATTTCCATCATCTGTAGATTTTCTCTTTGTGCCTCGATCAATGTCACTCCACACTAAACATATCGTACACCCTTCCGTCTCTGAACCTGGCAGCCCCGTCCAAGCACCCACCCCACGCTGTCTAAAAACATGACCCGCACATCTTTAAACTCTCTCCTACCTTAAATTCATTCCCGCTGGAATTTCAAATCCCTACCCTGGGAATCCAATTCTGACTATCTGCCCAATCTATGTCTCTCATAGAGTCAGGAAGCGAGCAAGCAGCATCACTGTAGACCCACCACACCCTGGACATCACCTGTTCCAACTCCTTCCTTCTGGTAGGCGCTTTAGATCACTGTATGCCAGGACACGTAGGTACAAGAACAGTTTCTTTCCATATGCCATCAGTCTTATGAACACTTGAATTTTAGTCTATTATAAACCAAGTCCACCTGTACATACACTGGTATTCAGCACCTCATTGTATACAGTTCACGGTTATTTGCACTATTGTTTTGTTTGCTTTTTGATTCTGTGCAGCAAGAGCTCAGGGAAACCGACATCAAATTCCCTGTATGTGTCCACATCCTCGACGATAATAAAGGATTCTGATTCTGATAATTTGGTCAAGTTTCCTCTCAGTCTCTGATATTCCAATGAAGGCAAACAAGCTCAAACACTTTAATCAGGCAACACTTTACAAATTCTGCCAATCCTTCCTGTGAAGTGTCCATTCTTGTAGAATCTGGAATAGAGTCAGAACAGGATTTAACGAGAAACTCTTGACGGATGTGAATTCCAACTCTGATTCACAACCAGTGAATGATAATTAATGAAACACACATCAAAGTTGCTGGTGAACGCAGCAGGCCAGGCAGCATCTCTAGGAAGAGGCACAGTCGACGTTTCAGGCTGAGACCCTTCGTCAGGACTAACTGAAGGAAGAGTGAGTAAGAGATTTGAAAGTGGGAGGGGGAGGGGGAGGGATGGAGCCAAGAGCTGGACAGGTGATTGGCAAAAGGGATACGAGAGGATCATGGGACAGGAGGTCCGGGAAGAAAGACAAGGGGGGTGGGGAACCCAGAGGATGGGCAAGGGGTATATTCAGAGGGGCAAAGGGAGAAAAAGGAGAGTGAGAGAAAGAATGTGTGTATAAAAAATAAGTAACAGATGGGCTACGAGGGGGAGGTGGGGCATTAGCGGAAGTTAGAGAAGTCGATGTTCATGCCATCAGGTTGGAGGCTACCCAGACGGAATATAAGGTGTTGTTCCTCCAACCTGAGTGTGGCTTCATCTTTACAGTAGAGGAGGCCATGGATAGACATGTCAGAATGGGAATGGGATATGGAATTAAAATGTGTGGCCACTGGGAGATCCTGCTTTCTCTGGCGGACAGAGTGTAGGTGTTCAGCAAAGCGCCTCCCAGTCTGCATCGGGTCCCACTAATATATAAAAGGCCATATCGGGAGCACCGGACGCAGTATATCACCCCAGCCGACTCACAGGTGAAGTGTCGCCTCACCTGGAAGGACTGTTTGGGGCCCTGAATAGTGGTAAGGGAGGAAGTGTAAGGGCGTGTGTAGCACTCGTTCCGCTTACACGGATAAGTGCCAGGGGGGAGATCAGTGGGGAGGGATGGGGGGGTGGAATGTAGAAGGGAGTCACGTAGGGAGCGATCCCTGTGGAAAGCAGAGAGAGGGGGGGAGGGAAAGATGTGCTTAGTGGTGGGATCCCGTTGGAGGTGGCGGAAGTTACGGAGAATAATATGTTGGACCCGGAGGCTGGTGGGGTGGTAGGTGAGGACCAGGGGAACCCTATTCCTAGTGGGGTGGCGGGAGGATGGAGTGAGAGCAGATGTACGTGAAATGGGGGAGATGCGTTTAAGAGCAGAGTTGATAGTGGAGGAAAGGAAGCCTCTTTCTTTAAAAAAGGAGGACATCTCCCTCATCCTAGAATGAAAAGCCTCATCCTGAGAGCAGATACGGTGGAGACGGAGGAATTGCGAGAAGGGGATGGCGTTTTTGCGAGAGACAGGGTAAGAAGAGGAATAGTCCAGATAGCTGTGAGAGTCAGTAGGCTTATATTAGACATCAGTGGATAAGCTGTCTCCAGAGACAGAGACAGAAAGATCTAGAAAGGGGAGGGGGTAATTAATGAATAATTAATTAATTAATTAAGTAATTAATGATAATTAATGAATCAATTTACACTCACAGCCTGAATTAGCGTGTCGATTACTAGGTCAATGGAGTTCTGCGTAGATCGTGTCTATGTCAGAGGTTTATATGTTATGTAGTCTAAAACCGTACACCCTGCGATGGCCGGGAATTGAACCCGGGTCAACTGCTTGGAAGGCAGCTATGCTCACCACTATACCACCATCGCTCAATGACGTAACAAAGCATCTGAGTAGTGAGGCATCTTCTATAGTTCCATGCGACTTGACCAGTCCCCGAGCTGCTTTCTGTTGGATCATTCCTCACTCTGCTGCAGGTCTTATTCCGGTAAATTATTGTCGCCATCCCCAACAGACCAGAGTTATACAACCCACATAATAAATTGCCGGTGAATGCAGAAGGCCAGGCAGCATCTATAGGAAGAGGTACAGTCGATGTTTCGGGCCGAGACCGTTCGTCAGGACTAACTGAAAGAAGAGATAGTAAGAGATTTGAAAGTGGGAAGGGGAGGGGGAGACCCAAAATTATAGGAGAAAACAGGAGGGGGAGGGATGGAGCCAAGAGCTGGATAGTTGATTGGCAAAAGGGATATAAGACATCATGGGACCACGCCAGCCGTTATTTATTGATTATTATTATTATATATATCTTTCTCTCTCCCTTTTTCTCCCTCTGTCCCTCTCACTATACTCCTTGCCTATCCTCTGGGATTCCCCCTCCCCCTTTCTTTCTCCCGAGGCCTCCCATCCCATGATCCTCTGATGGTGGTGTGGAGAATGCTGAGGAAGATGAATGGCATCAGAGGTTATAACTAGATTCCAGTATTAGTGGAGAATGGAAATCTGATGCAGAGGACAACGAAAAGGCAAAGTGTTTGAGAAACACATTTGCAAACACACATAGTCTAGACAATATAGGGGATGAGTGTTTGAAGAGAAGAGAGAGTCTCTTGGTGGACAGTGGGGAGATTTGTGAGAAACAAGAGGCATTTGAGATTGCCTTGGATGATGACTTTACGTTGGCTGAATTGAAATTTGCCATCAATGGGGCAAGAACTACAGCCCAGGGCAGGATATGGGAAGCTATCATATACTGTACTCCAGTATCTGCCTGAGGCAGTCTAAAAGAAGTTGCTTGAGTTTTATAAGAAGGTCTGGAAGCAAAGAATGCTCCCAGGAGACTGGAAAAGGTCTGTGGTAAAGCCTGTTGAAAACCTGGAAAGGATCCGATGCTGTCCGGTTTCTACAGGCCTGTTGTCTCACTTCCTCACTGTGTAAAATAATGGTGAAAATGATAGTAATTAGGCTGATGATTGTTTTGGATAAGAGAGAATTACTTCGTCACTACCAATGTGGGTTTTGCAAAGGGAGATCTATGACTCCCTTGTACTACTGGGAATGATATCTGGGAATCCTTTTACACTGAAAGAATCAGTAGTTGCAGTGCTTTTGAACATTAAAATAGTTTTATGATATGCGATGGAGGGAGAGGCTTGTTACTAAACTCATTAAGCTTGGTGTTCATGTTGGTTTTGCAAATGGGTATCATTTTTTTTTGTTTTGGGGGGTTATTTTCAGTGAGGGGGGTCATCAGAGTTTGCGGAAGAAAACGTACCTCCCTTCCCAGGGTAGTGTTATCTGTTTAATATTGTTTAATCTGATAGTTAAGTATACTTTTTAATGATCTTGGGCCTGAGTTCAGTTTGGCTTTCTATGCTGATGATGGGGCTTTGTGGAAAAAGGGTTGTAATAGTTCCTATGTGGGAAGGTCTTGGACAAACAGCGTTATCAACAATGGGAGAATGGTGTTTGGACTATTCTAAATCGGTATATGTGTTTTATTTTTACTCATAAACATAGGATCTTGGCCTAAGATACCAAAGATGTACTCTTTTACATAAATGCTGCCTGGATTTCTGAGTTCCTCCAGAATTGTGTGTTGCTGAGGGAATGGTATCGATTCTGGAGCGAGGGCAATGGAGGTTGTTGCTGGAGAGGAAGAGGCAGACTCAATTAGTAACTTAATCAGAATCAGATTGAATATCACCGGCATATGTCGTGACATTTGTTAACTTTACAGCAGCAGTACAATGATATCCACGATAAATAAATATAGAGAAAAAACTGAGTTACATTAAGTATTCAATATTTAAGTTAAAGTATCTAGTTAAACATGAATTAAAACATAAATTAAAAGAAAAAAAGTAGTTAGGTAGTGCTCTTGGGTTCAATGCCCATTGAGAATTCAGAATTTGGGTGTCAGAGGGGAAGAAACTGTTCCTGAATCACCGAGTGTGTGCCTTCAGCATTCTCTCCCTCCTTCCCGATGGTAACAGTGTGAAAAGGGCATGTCCTGGGTGGTGGTGATCCTCAATGATGATCGGTGCCTTCGTGAGGCACCGCTCCTTGAAGATGTTGTGTACTACCGAGCCTGGACCCATGGTAGAGTTGACCAGTTTTACAAGTTTTTGCTATTTATTTCGATCTCGTTCAGAAGCCGCGCCCCCCCCCCCCCCCCATACCAGATGGAGATGCAGCCAGTCAGAATGATCTCCACTGGACGTTTGTAAAAGTTTATTTAGTGTTTTAGTTGACAAACCAAATCTCCTCCAACTCCTAATGAAATATAGTTGCTGTCTTGCCTTCTTCATAACTGCATCATATGTTGCATCCGGGTTAGATCCTCAGAGATGCTGACATCCAGGAACTTGCAATTGTCCACTCTCTCCACTTCTGATCCCTTGATGAGGATTGGTTTGTATTCCTTCATCTCACCTTTCCTGAAGTTGACAATCAGCGTTTTGATCTTGCTGACGTTGAGTGCAAGATTGTTGCTGCAGCAACACTCCACTAACTGGTAGTTCACCCTAATTTATGATTTATTGTCACCATCTGAAATTCTGCAAACAGCGGTTGTATCATCAGCAAATTTATAAATGTTGTTTGAGCTATGCCTAGCCACACAGTTGTGGGTGTAGAGACGGTAGAGCTGTGAGATAAAGACACAGCCCTGTGGAGTGTCAGTGTTAATTGTCAGTGAGGTGGAAATGTTATCCCAATCCGCACAGATTGTGGTATTCCGGTTAGGAAGTCATGGATCCAGTTGCAGAGGCCTAGGTCTTGTAGCTTGAATGTGGAGTGAGAATTAATTCCTGCGCTGGGACTGGGCCACGGCGAGTGTGGCGGAGTGGGAAGAAGTTGCTGGTGACTATAATTGCAGCTTCCTCTCCCCTGACCATGGGAAGACAGTTTCCCATTAGCACATTTCCCAATGTCTGTTGTTGCTGGACAGTGAGTATTCTGAGTGGTGAATCCCATGGGAAATGAATGTTGTGTCCATCCCTCTGTTCCACTCCCGGATCTGTACCGGGAAGTGGTGGGGTTTGTCTGTCTCTTCCTTGGTTTGGAGCCTCCTCCATCTGCTGCTCAGAAGAAGCTGAGAGCTGCAGCCTGTGAGTGGCCTCACACACTGGCACTGGCTGAACCAGTCGCTTCACATAGTGTCTGCCTTTTACCTCTTTCACTTTCCTTCTCCTACCTGCAGGAAAGACTTCAATGTACGCCAATGTTCCCTCTTGCCAAGTCTCAATGAACAGAACAGTGGCTCCATCTCTCACACACAAGGTGTGTTACTGAGCACAGAGATACTGACAGCTCATTCGTTCCACAGTCTCAGACAGCAGAGACATTCAGTCCCACACTGAGCCCAGGATCCAGACACAGATTTCCAGTACAACAGTTACAGTGAAACACAGCTGGTCAATATTTCCCTGGTCCCTGGGAAAATATGGAACATTTTCAACAACTTCTTTGAATGCCTTCCATGCGATTTTCTCTGGTCCCAATGGAAGTTCTTTGAATTGCCTGTCATTGCTGGCCTGCTTGATTTGTGGACCAGCACAAATGCCTCCCTTAACCTTGGCGTCAAATAATCTGACTTGGATTATGAATTGAAATATAAAAATATAGGAAATTTCAAAGAGATGGTGTGTGATAGGGACATTGCATAGTGATTTTCAGTATCAGCAGTCCAAATCCATAAGATATACATACCTAAAAGTAATCAGGAAGCAAAATATTTGTTGTCCAGTGTAGTTGGCCATGTGGGTGAGAGTGCGGGGGAAAGCTGAGGACTACGGGAAGGTATCAGTGGACTGGACAGATAGGCAGGTGGAATTTAATCTGGGAGGTGAGGTGATGCAGGTGGGGAGCCCAAACAAGGCCAGGAGACAGACGGTACATTGTGGAATCTGGAGAAGAATAGAGGGTCAGAGGGAGAGCATGTGGAATGATTCCTCAGGTTAGAAGGACGGAGCATTCGATGGGTTTAAAAGGCGGATGAGAGGCTTGCTTTTGTTGGCTGAAGGTACAGAATGGCAGGGGAGGGAGCTCTGGTGGAATTGTATAGACACAAGTGGGGTCACAGCTGGAGCTCTGTGTACAGTCCTGGTCAGCACACCACAGGCTCACACCCACATCCAAATGAGGAGCAGGAGTCCCCACTCAGCAACTCCCACCCGCTCTGTCATTTAATAAGGTCACGGCTGTCCTGTTTCAATATTAAACTCCATGTTCCTGTCTGCCCACAGAAACATTTCACCTCCTCCTTATAAACTATCCCCCTCTCTTTCCCTTAAAAGCATACAAGGATATGATCCAAAAAACCTGTCAGTTAATCAATTCCAATGTCTGAGGGTGCATTAAGATTCAGAAAAGAATCCTCTGATCTTTTGCTCAAATCATGAAATACTGGTCCCTGGTTCTAGTTGGCAATGGGCGGAGCACCGGCTTATCAGCATAAAACAGAGAGTGGGAACAAAGGGATCGTTTTCTGGCTGGCTGCCAGTTACCAGTGGAGTTCACAGGGGTCGATGTTGGGACCGCTGCTTTTTATGAGGTATGTCAATGACTTGGACTGTGGGATTAATGTATTTGTGGGTACATTTGCCAATGCTACAAAGATAGGTGGAGAAGTGTGTAGTGTTGAGGAAACAGAGAGCCCACAGAGAGACTTAGATAGTTTAGGGGAATGGACAAAGAAGTGGCAAATGAAATACAATGTTGCAAAGTGTATAGTCATGCGCTTTGGTAGAATAAATAAATGGGCAGACTATTATTTAGATGGGGTGATGATTCAAAATGCAGAGATGCAAAGAGACTTGCGATGCGTTGTGCAGGATACCCAAAAGGTTAACCTCCAGGTTCAGTCAGTGGTGAAGAAGGCAAATGCAATTTTTGCATTCATTTCTAGATGTATAGAATATTAGAGCAGGGGTGTGATGTTGATGCTCTATAAGGCACTCGTTAGTCCACACTTGGAGTCTTGTGCACAGTTCTGGGCTCCTTATTTTAGAAAGAATATACTGACATTGGAGAGGGTTCAGAAAATATTCACGAAAATGATTCCAGGAATGAAAGGTTTACCATATGAGGAACATCTGGCAGCTCTTGGGCTGTATTCCTTGGAGTTCAGGAGAATGAATGGGGATCTTATAGAAACATTCTGAATGTTAAAAGGCCTGAACAGATTAGATATGGAAAACTTATTTCCCATGGTAGGTGGGGTCCAGGACAAGAGGCATGACTTCAGGATTGTCCATTAAGACTGGAGATGCGGAGAAATTACTTTAGTCAGAGGGTGGTAAAGCTACGGAATCTGGTGCCACGAGCGGCTGTGGAGGCCAAGTCTTTGGGTGCATTTAAAGCAGAGATAGATAGGTTCTTGATTAACTAGGGCATAAAAGGGTATGAGGAGAAGGCAGGGGAGTGGGGATGACTGGAAGAATTGGATCAGCCCATGATTGAATGGCAGAGCAGACTCAATGGCCTACTTCTGCTCCTGTATCTTCTGGTTGTATAAGCACATGGAGACAGTAGGAACAGAAAACACAAGCCCAGACTTCCCTCATCAGACAACCAGCTCACTACCAGTATTGGTCCAGTGAACATTCCCTGAACTGATTCCAACACATTGAGATTCTTCCCTGAATAATGTATAAATGGGCTCCCCCACCCTATATATGGTGTATAAGATGATGAGAGACATTGATCATGTGAATAGTCAGAGGCTGTTTGCCAGGGCTGAAATGGCTAGCACGAGAGGGCACAGTTTTAAGGTGCCTGGAAGTAGGTACAGAGGAGATGTCAGGGGTGTGATTTTTATGCAGAGAGTGGTGAGTGTATGGAATGGGCTGCCGGTGACGGTGTTGGGGGAGGTTACAATAATGTCTTTTAAGAGACTTTTGGATAGGTTCAGGGAGCTCAGAAAACTAGAGGGCTTGGGTAACGCTAAGTAATTTCTAAAGTACATGTGTGGCACAGCATTGTGCACCGAAGGTCCTGTATTGTGCTGTAGGTTGTCTATGTTTCAATGTTTCTATAAGGGAAGCATAAGCTCCCGACATTTGTATTCTGTTCCCCATCAATAAAATGTCATGTTCTCTCTACTACTTATAGC